>NW_027584047.1:0-2212 GCF_028453695.1 Augochlora pura
GCGTAGAACCTTTCGCAAACCAAGAGGGCAATAGAAATTAGAGTCATTTAGAAAATGCCCATTAAACTGAGCATTCAAACCGTAAGACTTCGTGGAAAGCAACGACCCATCTTACCCTCGAGGTGGTACGCTGACTACGAAGAGACGGTGGTCTTGCCTTAACCAGCCGGGCCGCGAGTAGGTTAAACTCTCTAATAAACCCCTAGCCCCAAATTTTGATGCGCGATGAAGAGGGCGCGCGTCGCACTCTGCGGCGACGCGTGGCTGGTGGGTGCACCAGTCGTTAGTATCACCCCTCGAATACCTGGCGATCTTCGAGGACCTATAGCCTTGCCCGGGCAAGGGGGCTCTCTCCGGGTTGACTTTTCTTTCCCGCCATTCTCGTGGGATCTATATGGATTCTTTTAACAAAACAAAAACCAAAACGCAAAAAACCCAAAAACCTCAAACGGATGAAGAAAGAAAAGAAATGGACTGCGACTTCACAGTAGTCTGTAGAAAATCCAATCCGCGAAAACGTAAAGAGGAACTGACCGGCACAAACTCCGAATCAGACGCCTCTTCCACAGTAGAAAAAGCGAAGCCAAAATTAAAGAAAAAACCAAAGCAAATAGTATATTCTTGCTCAGACCACTCAGACAGCGACGTACTCAATGAAATTAAAGAAACAGAAGTTAAAGCCACCACATCAACAATCGCCACAGAACTCGTCAAGCTCTGTAAAACCCTAGAGGAAACTCCAGATCCAGCCATATTAAAGAAAATCAAACTCAGCGCATTAAAACTTCATAAATTATCTGAAAACATCAGACAAGAGAACTTGGCCCTGAGGGCACAGCTTGAGAAGGAGAACTCCGTGCGGCGCGAGATCCAACTCCTGGACCAAACGCTGAATGGGGCCTTTGAAAAGCTGAAGTCATACAGAAGCCAGTTCCCAAGCAAAGCCACCTCTTACGCAAACGCCGCGAAAATAAATTCGAATATAGCTCCCCCAAAACCAGCAAAGCCGGCTAGGAATGTTCTAGTCGTGTACCCCACAGATGACAGTAATGTTCAAAGCAGTGACCAGACTAAGGAAAAGCTTCTCAAAAATATTGCACCGACCAAAGAAAGACTAAAAATTAGGAATCTCAGGAAAATAAATAACAACGGAATCTTATTAGAAACAGAGACCAAGGCAGACCTCGATGCCATCTTACAAAATAAAAAATTGGAGAACGCAGGCCTAAAGGCCAATCTCCCCCGTAAAAAACGTCCGAATATGATTATTTACAATGTTCCAAAGGATCTTACCGAAAAAGAGATACTAAAAGCTCTTTTGAAACAAAACTTAGACTCCCATAACTCGACCAATAGCAAAGATATTAGGCTATGCTTCAAAACCGGAGACAAAAAGAAAGACACACTTAACTGGGTCATAGAAGTTTCCCCCCCGATAAGAACTATACTAAAAAATAGCAATAGAGTTTTCCTTGGCTGGCATGCTTGCCCAATTAAAGACTACCTACCAATCAGTCGTTGCTTTAAATGCCAGAACTTTGGACACGTGAGCAAATATTGTCGAGCCACAGTTGACACTTGCGGACATTGCGGCCATGAAGGCCATGCTTTCAGTAAATGCACGAGTAAGGAGAGCAAGCCAGTTTGCATAAATTGCAAAAGGGCGGGCGAACCTTGTAACCACTCGTCACGCGATAAAAATTGCCCGGCGTATAAGAACGCTATAGAAACATACATTTCAAAGGTCGATTATGGTCAAAACACCTAATCAACCTCCTCCTATCAGCGCACGTGTCCTAAAGGTGACCCAGATTAACGCCGGGGGCGCAATGGCAGTAACAGATCGACTCAGGCAAATAGCAATAGAGAAAAAGATATACATAATCTTGCTTCAGGAACCCTACAGCTATAAGTTTAACATCCCCGGTCTCGGAATAAACGTAGTCACTCTCACGGATAAAAAGCAAATTTCAAACATCACCGATAAAATCAAAGCAGCCACCGTAATATTTAACCCAATAAAAAACATTGCCAGGGCAACGTAAAATAGGCCAAGTAGTTGAGTTTGCTTGGGACTTTGGTTCCCACAAAAAAACTCCGACAAATTAATCCCCAAAAAGTCTCCACAACAATGAATTCACGCAAACAAGCATACAGAAGAGATCAACGTAAAACAATTGGTCCCCTAAAGGAGTATTCAAATGATATTAGT
>NW_027584048.1:0-2211 GCF_028453695.1 Augochlora pura
GTGTTTAATAATTAATTATTCCCATAACAAATTTATAATTCTAATAGGTTATGGGCCCAGTTAACGTTTTTCTAATTTTACGAATTAAATACTATTTCTGATTCGCGCATAGTGAAAGTGCCATAGTTAAAAATAATATAATCAACGTTAAATATATAATTTGAAATAATGGAAAACGCGAGCATTAAAAGAAATATTAAAGTATTTAATGGAGAGAAGTATAGCGTATGGAAGTTTCGAGTACGTGCCGTATTAACAGAATTAAACATAATTCATGTAATCGATGAAGAAAGTCCATTAAATAAAACGGAAGAATGGGAGAAGGCAGAACGAAGTGCTAGAGGTGTAATAGTAGAATATTTGGCAGATTCGTTACTAAGTTTCGTGAAACCGGGATTAAGTGCGAGAGAGATTTTTAGAAATTTGGATTATTTATACGAGCGAAGAAGTCTTGCTACTCAACTTGCTTTGCGAAAAAGACTTTTAAGTTTAAAATTACAAAGTGGTATTTCATTGATGAGGCATTTCACAATATTTGATGATCTCATTAGTGAATTAAAAACAGCGGGTGCGAAATTAGAAGAGATAGATGTAATATCTCATTTATTGTTAACACTTCCATCGTCTTATGATGGAGTAATAACAGCAATAGAAACATTAGTTGAAAGCAATTTGAGTGTTGCATTTGTGAAAACAAGACTATTAGATCACGAAGTAAAATTATTAAATGAAAATGCTGATACAAGTGTTAAAATTCTTCAGGCGGTGAAACAAAATCATAATAAAAGAAAATTTAACAAATTTAACAATCAAAATAGTTATCCAAATCAAAGATATAATAAAAATTTTAAATCACATAATAAATCATTTACGAAAGTAAAGGCAAACGCAAAACATATGACCATATGTTATCAATGTGGAAGAAGAGGTCATATGAAGCAAGATTGCTATTATTATAAAAAATCACTGGAATATAAAAATACTGAACAGAAGAGAACATTGCAAACGGTGCAGTGTGTGGAAGAAAGTACAGGTGCTGCAGTTACAGACGGTTTTGCATTCATGGCAGGATATGCTGAGGGCAGTGGTGAAGGTTCACACAGGATTCAATTTTTATTGGACTCAGGAGCATCGGATCACATAATTAATAGGGAAGATTTAACGGGTAACTTTAAGAAGTTACAAGCTCCAATAAAAATCTCTGTGGCGAAATCTAATACGTTTATAATGGCGACAAAAAGGGGTACCTTAAACGTAATTAGCGATACAGGAGTTACAGGAGAACTGGAAGACGTTTTGTACTCACCAGATGTTCCATACAATTTATTATCTGTTTCAAAGATGCAACAAATGGGTATGACGATTGTATTTGATCAAGAGGGAGTAAAAATCTTGAGAAATGGTAAGGTTATAATATTGGGTAAGTCCTCAAATAATCTCATTACTATTATTTTTAAAATTGAAAATGAGAAAGTAAATTCGGTTGCTCAAGTTTATACAACCGTAAAAGGAAATTTTGAATTATGGCATGAACGCTTGGGACATATTGGGAAAAGTAAATTCCTAGAATTAAGAAATAAAGGAATGATTAGCGATGTAGAATTGGTAAATCAAATAATACCAAACGATAACTTGTGTGAGGCTTGTATAAAAGGAAAACAAGCCCGATTGCCATTTCAAAAGGAAAAAGATAAGGATCATGTACAAAGACCTTTATTTATAGTACATTCTGATGTGTGCGGTCCAATCACTCCTTCTACGATAAATAACAAAAATTATTTTGCAACATTCATAGATGAATATACTCATTATTGTGTTACGTATCTAATGGAACATAAATCGGAACTATTTACTGTTTTTAAAGATTATGTTGCAAAAAGCGAAGTATATTTTAATTTCAGGTTGGTTAATTTATACTGTGATAATGGTAGAGAATATCTATCAAATGAGATGAAAAACTATTGTATACAAAAGGGTATAAGTTATCACTTGACTGTTCCACGAACCCCACAGTTGAATGGTGTGGCAGAAAGAATGAACAGGACAATCACAGAAAAAGCCCGAGCAATGATAGCCGGTGCAAGTTTAGATAAAAATTACTGGGGTGATGCCGTTCTTACTGCTACATATTTAATAAATAAATCTCCGACGAGGGGATTGAAAAAAGATAAAACACCGTTTGAATTGTGGCATGGTAAAAAGCCACAAGTA
>NW_027584049.1:0-7336 GCF_028453695.1 Augochlora pura
TGATCAGTTATTAATTACTAATTATTAAAGATTACACTATTTACCATAGTCATTAATTACTACTCACTATTTTTAAATCAGTAATACATAATAACACAACAAAATATCACAGATTACCAGCAAATCAGCCAACATCTACTCACCACAAATAAACCGCTCCGTCAAATAGAAGGGAGCAACAAATAATTACAAACCGATTACGACAACTACTTTCCAAGCGACATCGATTAAACGGCAGCTCCATAACCCGCGATCTCTCCGTTTCCCATGAATCTCCGTTACCTCGAACGCGCTCCCGTGTCCGCGTATTTCGAGCGGACCGGCGAACAAAAAGGCAATAACAAATACGGCCGGACATTACGCGGGGATACGCGCGTTCGATCGCGGCGCGCGCGCGCTCGTGTCCGCGTCGATTTGTTCGGCGTTGAGGCGGCGCGATAAAAAATTACACGCGGTAATTAACGAGGGAAGCGGGCGGCGACAAGCCATGGGATTTCGTAGACCACGTGGGCTGTAGCCTCCCCCCCCCTCTCCGCCGCGCGCGGCTGTGTAGTTCCGCGGCCGGAGATACGGCGTTCGCGACGATACGCCTGACCGAAATCCGTCCGCGCGAATTTACAAATCCGCGGACGGCCATTAACGGCCTTAAAACCGTGCCTCCGTTCCCTGTACGGTTCGGAACACGGCTGTTCTACATACGCGGGGATCGCTTTGTCGCGCGAAATACGAACAGGATTTCGAAAAAACAAAATTGCTCGCCGGCTACAGTCACTGCCATAAGCATTCGTATCCTCGTTGCTTATAAGAGAAATTTGTTGAAATCAAGGGACGTAAGATTTTGTAATTAACTTTTTATCATGACTGAACACGTGTATAAAGTTTATTTATAACAAATTATAAGAAAATTGATTTTGTTATAATCACCCGCGATAATTTTAACACTAGGTTTACGGAATAATAAAAGCAGCCGTTTTATGTTTGTTTATGAAAGTAACGATTTATCCTAATCGTTAATGTAATCGATAAATAAATAAATATAAATAATTATGGTAAATATAATCGATAAATAAGCAATAAATGTATCTTTAAAATCTGAATAATAGTACGTTAACAAATCAGTGACCCGCCATTTTGACGGATTCCGTAAATCTAGTGTTAATATTAAATATCATTTTAATATTAAATATTAAAATATTTTGTAATAACAAAATTAATGTTATTATAATCACCGCCATGCTTTACGGTTATTGTACGTTTTTTAATACTAGTTCTGTATTAGGCTTTCTCCAAAACTTTTCCTCTTCCCACACATCCAAAAATATTAAATAAGATAATAAAAAGTTTATTGCAAAATCTGACATTGCATCCCTTGATTATCAACAGATTTCTCTTACAAGCAATGAGGGTAGGAATACTTATGGGACCGACTGTATATTGATCCCCTGGTCGCCGCCACCTCCTCTCCTCCTCATCGGCGTTCAATGAAATTTACCGGAATCGTTGATACGCGCCGAAAGTTTCGCCTGTTTTAGCACTCGGCCTGCCATAGACAGAGAATATTTCACAGGCTTTTCTCCGCGATATTAACCCATTAACTGTCACATTCCGGATTTTCCGAATTTTACGCGCACCGATTTGCCAGGCGCGGAGTATACATCAGAGTTTGACAGTTTAATGTCATTTTATGTGTGCCAGTCGATATTGTTTATAGGGGAACGGTGTTTTTACCGTTTCGTTTATTTTCGAACGTATTTTTTTTTTAAGCGTACGCGAATGTAATTATTGTATTTCGGGGAACGATTGTTTTTTGTTTGGTTAGAATAATCTGTAATAATATGTTATTTGTAGTAACTGGTTATTAATTGGTATAAACTAGTTATATTAGTGGTGTATAATTTGTAATGATTAAGTTTTGAATTATATGTAATAACCTGGAAGTTATAATAATTAATTGGCACCTAGTTTATAGTAGTCCATAATTTTTAATAATCAACTGTAGACTGATTTATAAAAATCTATAAATTGTAATAATTAACTGCTAACTATTTTATAATAATCTATAATTTCTAATAACCAACTATTAACTTGTTTATTAACTAGTTTATGGTAATCTATAAATTCTAATAACCAACTATTACCTAATTTATAATAATCTATAAATTATATCAATTAATTTCTAACTAGTTTTAATAATAGAAATTATACATTTTATTATGAAAGTTGCGTTTCTGCATTCCCAGTGAAATGCATAGAAAGCATCGGACGAAGAATAATAGTAATTGGATCGCGAGCATTGTCATGTAAATGCATGATTAATAAACAGTACTACATATAATATTCTCTTTACCACGCGTGACAGTTACATTTTATTTTCCATTCTCTTTCGGGCCGCACAATGGACGATTTAAATATTGCGAAAGCAGCGATGTTGTAGAATCAGATTTACAGTGCAAATATTAGCATACATGCATTTTATATATGCATACACAATACATAGTTTATATAGTGCGCGTCGTTATTCGGCGGTCTGTCATTGCATTGTTGCCAGCGAATCGGAAAGTCTCAACAAAGAATGCCGCGTTAAACGATTGATCAACGACGATTCTCTTTATTTGTCAATTCGATGTGAACGCGTAAACATCATTCGGCAATAAAACGGCAAATAAATGATTTCGTTCGGAGCTTAATTAATTGATGCGTGTAACGATGTTTATAGATCTCCTCTCTTTGTCTTTCTATTTTTTTTCTCTCTTGCTCTCCCTCTCACTTTAACTCTCTATTTTTCTCTTTCACTCTCTTAATTTTGAGTGCAGAAAGCTGAAAATTGTTTACAGGAAATTAATTGTTTCCCAATCAATTTCTCTTTTCCTTATAAACCACCATTACCGAGAACTTCCGTTAGATCTTCATATTTATACATATAACATATTTATACACTCCCCGTTAAATTACCAAACGCCAAAAAGATCTCACCACCTCGATTTCGTCGCGAATAATTTCGCTCGCGGAGTGTACGTGTCAGGTGTATATTTCCAAAGAGAGAAAAAAAGAAAGAATTCGCTGGAAGCTGGATCTGCTACACATTCCCCTCCCCCCTCCCCGGTGTGTGCGCAGCGAGCTGGCGCGGCTCACGCGGTGCAAGCGCCAGCCGATCGGAGACGTTTTCCGCGACACGCAACAATTCCGCCGAAATTCTGCCGCGGCGCGCGGAGAAAGAGAAAGCACCACCGCGCGAGCGAGCGCGTGCATCGTCTATCGGAAATGGAATAGACAGGTTTCCCACCTGACGTTAAAAGAGTCGGAATTGCGTTACGGAATTGAGACGCGGCGAACCGTAAGTCCTCCTCCCTTCTCGCCCCCCCTCCTCCTCCCCCTCTTTATAGACGTACGTTGCGTGTTTGCTGGCACGTCATCTTCTGTCTCGAACTACTGTCTGCCGGCAGCGAACTTTTTCGCTCGTGAAGCTCAGCCGCGAGGGTTACGCGAACGCCGTTCATCTTCGGATCAACGAAACAATCGACGATTCGGTGTCGAGACGCGATTTTTTAACCCTTTGCACTCCATTGTCTCCTCTCAGGGGACATCGTAATTTCAGTATATGACTAAACGTTAAAGTTTAATTAGCGATGTATAGAAAATAATTTGTAATTTTACTCTATGGAATCATGATTTTACTTATATAATAATTTTAAAATAATAATTTTTATAGATTGTTTTGGAAAGAATGGGAAGAGAGAGAAATTAGATTTAACAATTGGAACATTTCTTTTTGTTAAAATAGGGTATCTGGGATAATAAATATATGTATATATAATAGTAATATAGATAATATGGTATAGTATATATAATACAATAATATATTTCTATTCAATATACACTAACAAATATATAAATGCTAATATAGGATGAATTATTTTATCTGTAGAAAATTGTTCTAACAGCGTCATTCTAAAAATAGTATCAAAATATATTTTGAAATAAGATTTCATATATATTGTTTAAAGAAAATTTGAACCATACTTCCCTATATCATATTATACATACAATACTATATACTATACTATACTATATTAAATTGAAACTTTACTATGGACGAATCATGATTACAATATAAAATTCCTACATAAATACTTCGATAAAAATTCGCTATTAATTCCGTATAATTATATAACAATTAAATTTGACGTTTATATATTTATTAAGTTATAATTGGATGGTTGTGAAGTAGATTTACAGCGCGATATATCTCCGAAAAATATGGCAACTTGATACCGCGTTACCGATGAACCGTTTCATCGGGTTTTATAAAGAAAAATGGCTCGCGTAAGATCGAGGCACCCAGAATCCGCACGATAAATTAACGTGGGGGGGCTCATCTTGTCAACGGGTTCTCGCCACGGCCGTCTTAACGGCGCCCGAGATTCGGGAAGCCCGTTATCCGGTCGACTGATTAGCAAAGGTTAGACCGCGGAGCGAGACAGGCGTTTATTCGGCTATTTATCCGAACGATCCGCGGCAAACGAGGCGGCGCGCATCCCCCGACTGGGAGAGACGACGCGACGACTGGAAAATTTCATCCGACAACTCCGAGCGGAAACCGTTCGCCCGCCCAAAGTGCGAGTCTATCGCGAGCGGAGCGTGTATAGGCTTTTCGGGCTTTTCCGACTTGGAAATTCTTCCGACGCGCGCGAAAGATTACCGCAGAGAACTCGATGGCCCCGGCCTCTCGAACTTACGGTTGAGCGAACAGCCTGCCGAAAAATCTGACTCGGAAATATTTAGGCCATATCGGAGGTACAGATTCCATCCATACCGCGCGCGCTATACATAAACGCGCTGTGGATAAAGCATGCGAGCCGAATACTTTAGGATTTAACAAACTCGTCGAAACGTTCGACCGGTTCGTAAGAATTACTGGCGCGCTTTTCTGTAAAAGGTTTTTTTGTTGAAGCAAAAGTTGGACGTGACGAATAATTTATTTATAAAATTAGAGAATGTTTCAAATATTATGATGGTTAAGGGATTTATAGAGGACAATTTAAAGGACGTTATGAAGATTTTTTTATTTTTAATATAGGGTATTTTTAGGACGTTATCAGGACATTTTTAGGACGTTTCTGGGACGCTCGCAGAATATTCGAGGCATCTTGAAAACGTTCAAAATTAGTCTGTTTAACGTCTGATATAAGACATCTTAAAGACAAACAAAATTCGTTTTTTTTAACGTCTGATATAAGACGTCTTAAAGACGTCCAAAATTCGTCTTTTTAACGTCTGTTATAAGACGTCTTAAAGCCGTCCAAAATTCGTCTTTTTAACGTCTGATGTAAGACGTCTTAAAGCCGTTTTTTTAAGGATGTAAGACAGCCGGAGCTATGCGGCAGAGTCATTCATAATTTGACCTCTCGGATACGTGGCACCGTGCAAAGCCGCCGAGGACATTTCAACGATGTCATGTTCCATGTACAAAGCCATACACGGGCCTTTTAAATAAAAAAGAAAAATTCGTTAATACCCCATACACAGTCCATTTTATTCCATTTCAAAATCGACCCGCCCTTACTGGAAAACCCTATGTAATAAGAAGAAATCTAAATTACTTTGATTATTCGGGATTCGACACCGTCCCGTGACAGTTTCGTCGATGTATTCCCTTCCCATTATTATTTCACGTAACAGAAGCTTGTCCGAGACGTGGCGAGGAGGGGGAGGAAGCGAGGGGGGCCGAGCGACCGGTTCTCTGAAACTTTCTCCGGCGTTGTTTACTTTGAGGCGGCGCGCAAAACCGTGGCCGGCTTTTGCGTGTCAATTCGCGGGCTAACCTTTCGCGCGCCGGACAGGATAATTAAACTTCCTTTCGGGAAGAAACAACAAACTACCCCTCCCCCCCGCGGTGGAAAAATATACGGACCGCGCGACCCGTTTGTCCCCCGGACAGAGAGACCGAACACGGTAAGCTCCTTTGTTGCTGTTTCCTTTTAACAGCTCGGACGACGAATCTTTTCAACGAAAAATACGGCCGAGCTGTGTGCTCTTCTCCTCGTTTGTTAGTTTATTTAACGATCTGGTCGACGTATCTTTTAACCCCTTAACGTATCGTTTTCTTTGAAATAACTATGACTAGGATTCTTTTCGATCGCGTTAATTTATGAGAAGAGAAAGGAATTTTTTTATTTATCATCTGCTAGGATGATTAAATATTGGTGACATGAGATAATAGCCCTCTTATGTTCTTAATTACGCTAATAATCTCGATGGAGAAATTACCATTTTTTTCTTCATTTTATCGCGCAAATCAGTTGCTATTTTTCTAAGAAAAATCGTCACTTCTATAGAATAAATATGCGAATAAATATCTTACTGTTATTTTCATAAAATAAATGTTTTACTGTTACTTTCATAGAATAAATATTTTACTGTCACTTTCACACGATAAATATTTGACCGTCACTTTCATAGAATAAAAATAAGAATAAATATACGACTGCCACTTTTAACAAAAAAATATAAAAATAAACTGCCCAATACAACATTAATTCTTACATTAACATTACAAAAATAACACTAATCCATTACCCTCCACATTTACTCCATAACCTCAACAACGACTATTCCAACGCTTGCCTCAAATAACACATACACCCAACAAATAAACCATTGAACATCCTATTAAACAATAACGCCCACGCTACACGCCCAAATAAATAAATTAACAAATTAGCGAGCCGTCGCTTTCACCGAGGCTCCGCGGAATCCATCGTTAAAAGATGCAGGAATGTACCTGGCGTGCCGAGCTAGCATAATACCGGGGGGGTCACCCGCGACCCGCAGTGTTTGTCAGCCCGCGCGTGCCAGCGAAACACGCGCTCGTCCGTCGGAGGGTTAAATAATCCTAGGAGGGGGAGGGGGGTGTGGGGCATTCGGGTCGCGCGCCCGGCGTTTCGGTGAAATTGTTTTCTATGTAATGCGGTGAGCAGAGCGGAATTGCATACGCAACGCGCGCGGGCGGCCGCGGCGGCGGTTTGAATTATTATACCGCGCGGAAACACGTAACAAGCAAAGTATACCGGGTGGTGGGAGGGAGGGGGGGGCGGGGGGGGATAGGAGGGAAGGAGGAGGCTGCGCGCGGATTGTTATACCAGGCAGAGAGAAACACGTAACAACCGAAGTCAAACTGCGATCGCGTGTTGCACCGCGCGCGCGCGCGCGCTATTCCGATAACCATACCGACCGCGGCGAGAGCTTCAATTACGCGAGCCGGGCTGTTATTAACGGATAATAATGGCCCGCGGTGATCGCGACGTCTAAATTAATTTTCGGCCGGACCCGACAGTCG
>NW_027584050.1:0-2211 GCF_028453695.1 Augochlora pura
AGCGCGAGTCTGCTTGCTCCGTAAATAGTTGAGAAACGCAGGGAAGATATGACCGCGGTTGGATCGTGCCCGGTAATTTCTCCTCCGTTTGTTCCACTGTACGTAATATCGCGCGCCGCGGCAGCGAACCTCCGCGCCCCGTTTACACTGCCGTCGTAATATCCCTCTCGTTACAGCTGGAAGAGGGGCCTCGCGGGGGAGCGTAGGATAAGAAGAGAGAGAGAGAGGGAGAAGGTAAGAGAGAAGGAATCAGAGCAGTCTGTCGTATAAATATTTAAAGCCCGCGGAAACGATGCGTCTCTGCAACATTTAACGAGCTCATCTTCGGCAGATCGATACGCCATGGGACCGGTCCCATGGCGCCGTTCGTTCTCGTTTGATGTACCCTTCGACGATTCGATCGTCTCGACGGGAACCAAGCCAAGGGAACGTCGGATGAAAACAGAAGAGAATCTGGCTCCGGGATAGGCATCCAGAGCATCTCCGATGGTTCCTTTGTTTATCCGTTTTCCTGAGTGGAAAAATTACTATATGCGCGTCGAGGTGTCCTCTTTCGAATGGTCCAGCGTTTTTTTGAAAATGCTTCTTCGGCTTCTTTGGAAATAATTTTTTTAACTTGGTCCTCTTGGGTAAAATTGTCGAAGATGGCTTCGTGGCATCGACTGCGGCTATTTTGTTATTACTTATTGAATCGAATCGACAATATTGCTGTAGATAGTTCAAACTTCCAGCTTTCGAACGGTGTATCGTTTATTGAAAAAGGATCATCGAGTTTCTCTAAAAAAAATCTCAAATTCCTATCTTCGAATAAACGTAGCTTCTCGAATTTCCTTTTTTGGATCAATCAAAGCCATGCGCAATCGCTATGAAAAAATTCTACAATTACCTAAGGAGACACCTTTTTAATTATACTATTCTTTAAACAAATAGCTGCAGAGAAAGGATTTTTAAACCGCGTCTCCGTGCTCTGAAGTGACTCGTTAAATCCGACGCCATTCACCCTCGATTTCCAGCGAGTCGTAGCAAACTCGCGGCTGGCTAAGCACGGGGTAGAAAGGGAGAGAGAGAGAGCCCGGCGGATTATGATAATTCCCATGCAGGGTTCTCGCGGGCCGTTTAAACGGGAAGAAGGCGTATCTGGATTTATTTGCCTCCCAAATGGCGGCGATCGGCTCGCGCGCACCGGAAGCCCGCCGGCTGATGCCGTGTCGAATACTTGTTGGCTGACGGGCCACTCGGATTTTCACCCCCCTAGATAGAGAGAGAGAGAGAGAGAGAGAGAGAGAGATCGATATCGGTCGCGCAACGCGTCGCATCATCCCTCGGCTTTCCTTCGTGCGTGTTCCTCGCCGCGCGCGCGTGTGTCTCTCCCGTGCGTGTAGATTTCGGTGCGACGCTGGATTACTGGTTGCCACCTCGTGGCGCGATGGAAACCGAGCGAACCGATCGGCCATCCCCCTAACCGATGGTGGATCACCGAACCGAAAACATGACGGATAAGCTCCCGACCCTGGAACACCGGCCCGGCCACCAGAAACCGGCGACGATCGAGCCGCGTCGACGATACTTTGTGCGACCGCCTCTATGGAACGACGGTCTTTTATTTGCTGCGATCCAATCCGCGTCTATCTTCCTACGAGATCGCTCTCTGTCCTTCTCTCTCTCGCTTTAACTAGCTTTTTTGGTGGGTGCGTTCCTTTTTGACTACGGGATCAGCTGACCAGAATTTTTATCGATTTTTGTGACGCTAATAGTGCGATTATATCTGTTATATTATATTTAATTTATTATTTAGGATTTGTGTATTACTATATTTATATTTTCATATTTTTATATTTTTATATTTTTATATATTTGTATATTGGTATATTTGTATATCTGTACATTTCTATATTTATATTTTTAATATGCAATAATTATTTCTCTTGTAAATCGTTGGATTTACCATTATTTTAATATCTCTGTACTTTTTTATATTTATATTTTCATATTTTTATATTTTTATATGTTAGTAAATTTCTGTATCTGTATATTCGTATATCTATATATTTAGATATTTAAATATTCAATATGCAATAATTATTTCTCTTGTAAAGGCTCCTTCTGTGTTCGATACTCGTAGAAGGTCGTCGAATTTATCATAGAATTTAACCATATTAAAAACATTATTATACCACATTAAAACTTAACCCTTCGTTTCGCAACTCCGAC
>NW_027584051.1:0-2211 GCF_028453695.1 Augochlora pura
AGTGCTGTCGAAGAGAGCGTTTAGTTCGGTTGCGAAAATATCTCGGTTGTCGGGCCTGGCGTAAGTGCTAATTAAAATTAGGTTTTTGTTGTCGCTTATTTTTATTTTAACTGCTGTGAATTCAAGGATTGTGTTAGAAATTGCGGGTTTAATCTCTTCGAATGAGATGTTCCGTTTTATTAGAATAGCCGCGCCACCGCCCTTCTTTGAATTTGGTCTGTCTGTCCTGATTATATTGTACTCCTTGGAAGTGGGCTTGAGTTTAGGGGTAAGTTTAGTTTTCGAAAGGAGAACAACATCGTGTCTCTGGTTTTGGAGGAAGTTGAGGAGTTCAAGTCTTCTGTGGTTTGAGATTATGGAGTTTACATTGATAGCTGCAATTCTGATTTGGTTGGTGTGGTAATTGGGAGGAGCCATTTTAACTAGAGAAGAGGGTGTTTAGAAGAGGGTGGTAGGTCAACTTTAAGTTCTTGGGCCCATGTTGGGGGTTGTGAGATCAGGTGCGCGTGATGTTCGCTAACTGGTTGTTGTTCTGTGGGTGCTGGTCCTCTGGGTGGTGGGTCGGTGTAGCTTGCTATGGGTGGATGATGTTCCTTCGGGGGAAGTGGATTTGTGATCCTGGTTGCCTGAGCGTAAGAGGTGTTTACTCGGATTGATGAATTAATATTGCTGTATTTGGTGATTGTCTTGAGTCGGTTGTAACCGGGTCCAATTTTCACGCGGGGAACGCACGTGGATTTTCTATTAACCGACACGCCCGGTTACTGTCCGCGTCGGCTATTTACGTGAGGTTCGTGTCGCGGAACGTAAGGATCTGCCTGAGGGTTAGTCAATGAAATTTATTTGATAGAAATTTGGTTTATTTGAGTCTTAGATTTGGGAAGAGCAAGGAATGCCGATTCCTCGGATGAATACGCGTCGTCCGCGGGGGAACGGTGTTTACAAACTCTCGCCGAGGTCGGTATTTTGATACGGCGTAGTTATTCCGCGATACGGCGTAGTTGTACTCGCGGGACGCACGACTTTTACGCTGAAACGATGGCGAGGTTGATTTTACAATATACGGCGCGGCGATTCCGCAATGCGACGCAATTATGCTTGCGGGGCGTACAACTTAGATCGAATTAACGGTGAACGGACGCAGCGTGTGCAATGCACACGTCTCCGCGTCTGGAAGTAGCCGCGCGATGTTAAAGCACGGTGAGAATTTCTTGATAACCTGGTCGCGATTTCCGCGCACCGCTGAATGTAATAAGATTCCTCCCGGGGCTTGCCCACAGGATTGCACTTGTGGCACCAGCGATCTATGTTCGTGAGAAAGTCAACGGCTTCAGCCAGTTCGGACGCCGATTCGGCACCGTCCCGAGCCAGTTCAGTAGACCTAACCAAGAACAGAACTTCGCTTCTATTAAGCGTCGGATTTCCGAATGATTCTATTACTTGAACAATGAAGTGAAATGAAATGGTTTGACTGCTACGTGGTCGCGAGAATTCTTTGGTAACAACGCGCGTACAGTGCCGCGACGCGGTTTTGCGTTCACGACTCCCCGGTTTTGGAGCGCTTGCAAGTTAGGAAACGGACAGGTCGGTTTGATCCTCTAATTACAACGTTTTTCGCACGACGTAAGATTACTCGATTCGACTTCTATCACTTCCAAACGCAGAGTGCCGAAATCTGCTCTCGCATCGACCTCCTTCGATCGCAATCGAGTGGGGATCGGCGCGCACGCATCTTCGGCGCTGGAGAAGGGAGATCACGCGTTGTTATACACACACACACATACACACACTTCACGACGGCGCACAGTGGTCCGGATTGACGCAAGGTGTGCCATTTGACCAAAAAATGAACTTTCGCATATCGATCTAAATTGAAAATATACTACTTCTTAAATGTCTACCTACCTCGAAAATAAAAATGTTTGCATGATTTAATACAATTTTGTAATAGAAATAATGGTTTAAAGTCGGACTTCCTAAGAATAGTTGTTTTCATCAAAAATAACTGCATGTCTTCTTTTCGATGTTGTGACGTAACCATTTAATATTTTGATTTCAAACTTTTTTTGCATTAAAGGGGATCCTTTTGCGATTAAAATTCATTCCTGTAATAACAATTTTCATAAAAAATGTGCTGGGAAAATATTGTCAAATAAACTGTTACAAATTCGTCAAATTTTTTATTCTCTACCGAAAATAAAAAATTTGACG
>NW_027584052.1:0-2211 GCF_028453695.1 Augochlora pura
TTAACATTTCAAAAATATTTAAGTCAACATACATACAAAAATAGTTTTGGAGTATCTCTTATTTTATCCATTCTCTAACTGCATATGTTCGTCATTACGGCTTTGTTTAACATTCTTCAGATTACAGCTCATCAATTATGCTTCTAAGCTTTCCGTCTTCAGCAAAGACGGGTAGAAATGACTCTTCGTCCTGGAAACCAATTCTTTTTTATGACTTCCTTTTATGAGAAAGTTTTCTTTCATGCAAACGGCCAATGAGTCCGTGGATGTAGAGGCTGAAGGGGGCTGAATCAAGGAGGTTTGAAATGAATCGGACTGGTCCATGGATGTAGAGCCTGATACATTCCACATTCCACATTCCTACATTCCACATTCCTACATTCCTACATTCCCACATTCCAACATTCCAACATTCCTACATTCCTACATTCCTACATTCCTACATTCCTAGATTCTTACATTCCACATTCCACATTCCTACATTCTTACATTACTACTTTCTTACATTCCTACATTTCTACAATTCCACATATCTACGTTTCTACGTTTCTACATTCCTTCATTTCTACATTTCTACTATTGTACAATTCTTCAATCCTACAATTCTTCAATCCTACAATTCTTCAATCCTACAATTCTACAATTCTAAAATTCTACAATTCTGCAATTCTGCAATTCTACAGTTCCACATACCTACGTTTACACTTAATACATTATACATGCTCGTTCGTATTTTGTTGAGTTGTGCACCTCACGCAGCAACATAAACATATTAGTTAGTTACGCATTACCTTCTAATGTGCATACGACGGATCGCAAAAATGAACGAATTTCAAGAAGCTTTTGATATGTTCATGGTGTTGGAAATTGAAGTTGTAGTTGAATTCCAGAGTCCAGAATCCAGAATCCAGAATCCAGTTCAGAGTCCAGAGTCCAAAGTTGAAATTTGAAAACTGAATTTGAAGTTAAAATTGAAGATGTAATTTAACTACAACTTCGACTTTAATTTGAACCTTGAACCTTGAACTTGAATTTGAACTTGTACTTCAACTTCAAAGTTCAAATTACAGATTATACAAAAGATTACAGATTACAGTGTATCGTGTACGGAGTACCCAGTACCGAATACCGTGTCCAGAGTCCAAAGTTGAAAATGAAATTGAAATTGAAGTTCGACGTTGGAAGTTGGAAGTTGAATTATATCTTCATTTTCAACCTCAAATCCAGTTTCAATTTCAATTTGAAGTGAAATTGAATTAAAAATTGTGGTTAAAATGGAAGATGTAATTCAACTTCAACTTCAAACTTCAAACTTCAAACATCAAACATCAAACATCAAACATCAAACATCAAACATCAAACATCAAACATCAAGAACACCGAGAAATTCCTGCGAAGTCAAAACTCAGAAAGCTGAACCCTTTCCTTGACGGAAATGACGTCATGAGAGTGGGTGGAAGGCTGGACAATACTGCACTTGAGTGGAAAACTAAACACCTCATAATTTTGCCGCACCATCACGTTTCAACGTTGATTGATTATTCTGCAGTGTCACGTGGAAACGTTGCACAGGGGCTTGCAGTTGACTTTGTACACTGTAAGACAGCAATTCTGAATCATCGGCTGCCGAAACGCAGTAAAATCCGTGATACATCAGTGTCTACGCTGTGTGCGTTGGAGAGATCTGACCTCCACGCAAATCATGAACGACCTGATTCCGGAACGCTGCAATCCGGCGAAAGCTTTTGTTAACTGCGGAGTAGATTACGCAGGACCGTATCGAGTCCGCGACTCCGCAGGCCGAGGGAAAACAGTACATAAAGCGTACATTGCGGTCTTCGTGTGTTACGCAACGAAAGCAGTACATATTGAACTCGTCCATGATTATTCGACGAGTGCATTCTTAGCTGCTCTCGATCAGTTCGTTGCAAGACGAGGAATACCGTCTTGCATGTTCAGCGACAATGGCACCAACTTTGTCGGGGCCGATCGAGAACTGCAACAACGTTTCGGTGCAGTATATAACTCACCTGAAATGCGCAAGAGTTGCAGTCACCTGGGCATTAGGTGGAGGTTCAACCCACCAAGTGCACCACATTTTGGTGGTATGCAGGAGGCCGGTGTGAAGGCGGTGAAACACCACCTAAAACGCATAATCGGGGAGTTTTCCCCGACGGGTGAAGAGATGCACACGCTCCCTTGCAGAATCGA
>NW_027584053.1:0-2210 GCF_028453695.1 Augochlora pura
GGCGCCGCTCGAGTGCAAAGGGTTAAACGATTAGGAAATAATATAATAACAGTAGGAAATAATATAATAATAGTAGGAAATAATACAATACTAGTAATATAAAAAGCAGAATGCAACATAAAATCATCATATTATAAAAATTGTACTCTATCGTATGATTTTAATGTTTTTTTTTTAATGTTAGAGTGACTGGTTTTGTGTACCATAACTGAAATACTTCGTTATAATTAATTTCGCTAGTCTTTGGAGTAAACAAATGTGGATGGTCTAATCTTTTTTCTTTTTCATCCGAGCCAATAACGAAAGCTTTTAAAATCCATTGGGGATTTCTTTCCCTCCTACATTAGCACGAATTTTACAATCTTACAGTTATTTATACTAATTTTAAACGAAACTCAGACAATCTATTCCAACAGATTACATTTCTTAATTTTTATGTAATGGAACGAGGGAAATATTTTATTAATTAATTAACGGCTCCCTCCGATGAATAAATAGTAGTAATATAATAACAAGCAACAATTAATGTTAGTTAATAATAACATTAACAGTAATAGTTTATTAACGGTAACATACAGTACTTGCTACGACTTAAACAACAACAATACTCAACAGTAAATCATCTTCGAAACGCCTGCGTCAGTGTTTCAACAACGTTATGGCACTTATGAAGTGGTGACTTTCTCACCAGTTTCTGACTTTATCAATAATACATGCTCCAACGTCGAACTCAGTCTACTCCGTATTCACTTTGATCTCTTTCTTGGCGTAAGTCTGTCTGTAGAAATTGGAGAACAATATCAAGTTGACTAAAAGATCAAACGTTATAATGAAGGCCGGTAGTTTCATTCCGGGACAGTAGGAAAAGTAGTATTGAATCGAGTACATCATTAAGCCCACGAATTGAACCTGTTCATGAAAGAAAAAGTAAAATCGATGTGATAATTTCATAGTAATTACGTTAGCGTTGTTAAATAATTGCGTCTCTCCTTTTAGCAAATTTTAAAGTTCCACAATGTCAAATTATTTATAAGGATTATAGGAACTAAGTTTTAGAAATCCGCGCAAAAATACAGTGACCTTATTTTCAATTTCAAAGCTAGTTTTTGAAGGCAGGGTACCCAAGAAATTAAAATAAAATATAAAATAGATGTAACATAACGTGCTTTTTGAGTATCTTGGCACGTGGTAAAAACAGAATAGTGCTCCATTGAAGAAAACATCGAGGACCTTGAAATTCCATTAAAAAAAAATCACCCCAGAAAATGTCCAATTTTATCATCAGCTGTGTTCCAGCGAACGATATTGCCCCACCCTGTTGCGCGCCAGTGCTGCGACGGTCTTTAAATATCTTATAGAAAAATTTGAGAAAATGGTCACAAAAAATTTGCTTTCAATTTAAGGTGTATTGAAATTACGTTCTATCGCGAAAATGTTAAGCTCGACCTCTAACTCTGTGTACTTACCATTTGTACCATAGTGATCAGAGGCTTAACATGCGAAGTTAATTTCTGCATCTTCGGTCCATGAGATGCCAACAGATAATATGAGTACATAATCACGTGTATAATAGAGTTGACTCCACCCACAGTTACAAAAAATCCGTTGGGAACGTATTTGACGAACCCCCACACTATGAGCGCCGTCGATACGTGATGATACACGTGCAGGAATGAGATCTGCTGAGTTTTCTTCCGGAGCACGAATAGAATAGTCTCAGTGAAATCGATTATTTTCAGACAAAGTGCGTACCAACTAACACTGGTCATCTGTGATTGTAATGGGACATAATAAGTACTCAAATGTTATTCAAATTAATGCAATCATTGTCAATAAGAGTGCGATGGCAATGCATCAAGTTTGATTTTAATAATCTGTACCTTGTACGGGTTGCGACTGTAGGGATCCTCGTTCTCATCGGTGCATCTCCAATATGCATTTGAGTACCATCCAGCATCGAGTAGGTTATACACTATCGCGGCGTTCGCAAAGATCTGGAATATGTTGTACCAGTAGATGAATGTTCGGAAAGAGTACGGTTTTCTGTCTTTCATGAATCTCGGGCCGTAAATTAGGACGAAGTACAAGTACGCGAACGTCATTAGCAGAAGAGGTACGGGTGATTCCATCAACGGCCATTTTAGGGTCCTCGTGTCTGTAACATTTGTCGAATATCGTGACTTTTTTTCTGTGCGAGTCCTATTTTATTT
>NW_027584054.1:0-2210 GCF_028453695.1 Augochlora pura
ACTATACACTGCCAATCGCGATACTTCCTCATCGACACATGGCGGATATAGATGGACGGATTGTTACAAGTAGCAATTTGAATTGCTTATTACTACAATTAAGCACCCTAACTAAATGAAAATGCTCGACTGGCGGTATCGATTAGTGCCGATACCTACAATTACGTTCAACGCGTACAATTATCTTCAACGCGTAATTGCATTGATTACTTTCAATAAGCGTTTCGAATATCTTCTGGAATTTCCAAGAATCTTATATTCTCATTCATTTTCTCCCAGTTTTTAAACTTCCCATGAACCGTATCGCTTAGTCTCTTCTGATGTCTAGTAGCACGGACAGTACTCTGTAATGGTGCAACGTTATTACACGTGCTTTCGTAGAGTTTATATGGTGGTCCATTCTTTTCAGTATTTCTCTACTATTTCATAGATGGTAGATTTCTTGCCAACATCAAATGGTCATCTGGCATCGTTCTTAACACGTTCATCGCCGCGTCACTCATATCTAGGTGACATTAATTTCTGACCAATTTTGAAAATTTATTTTTATTGCAATATATTCGAGCAAAATGAATTCGACTATGATTTTTCGAATGCGAAAGAGTTCTAATGTCACCCCCTATGATAAATGTGAACTTTTTAGTTTTATTTTAATTCATTAAATTGCTTTAATTATGTGGGGATTTTAGTGTCTAATTGTCAGCGACGAACGTGTTAAAAGATAATAAGGTAACTTTCCTAGCGGAATATTATTTATATTTATCCTATTTACAACTTTATATATAATATAAACATTGCGAATCTAGATACATTTATTTTTTAGAACCGAGTTTGCAAAATTCTCCGCGAGGAAACGGTGTTACTTTTTGACAAATACAACTTTATTTGGATGTTAACCCTTTCCACTAGAAGACATTTTAGTTGCAAATGCAGAATGACATTTCTGGCTTACGGTAGTTTCATTTTACGCGAGAATAATGAAAAATGATAATATACAAAACAAGCGATAAGAAGAGAATCAATTTATACGACGGGTCATTCAAATATGAATGACAGTGGACATCACTGAAATTCAAATGATATTATTGAATTGCAGTACTACAGATGATTTGTCAGTTTATAAATGGAACGTTTATTAATATCAGTTCTAATAAATAACCACCGGCAGGTACAGTGAATACACGATACAGTACTGGTGTATTATTTCGGATATTGTAACATAAACGTTTTATGAAACAGATTGTATCAGTTGTTGCAACAGGTGGCATTAGCAATGTCAGACGACGTTATCTCTTCCGGATCACTGAGTAGAAAACGCAAAGTAGTGAACATAGAGAAAGCGTTCGCAATGTACTAAAAATCGAAGAACTTGTGAAGAATATTACAAAATGATCGTTATAAAGTCAAGAACACGTATGAACATATACCGAACAATAATAGTCCAAGGATAGTTGCGGCACGACGTATATAAAGCTGACGACTATCGGCTTCTGTCGCATCATCATGCGGTATACCATTTTCTGCACACTCAGATCTCGTTCATACCATTTTACATTGTACACACTCCGAATACCTCCTTCACTCTGATTAATAAATCACAATTGAACGACTAATATAAATCAAATCTCGTTATCTAAATTTTTTCATTCTTCTTACAGCGATGTTTGCGCATACAAATTTGGTGTTATAAATTAGTATACTGAGATATAGCAAAAAGTCATTGGTTATGCAGCTGGATTATAAATAACACATTATTAACAATCAAATGTCTAATAATGTCTTTAGATGAAAGATCGTGCCAACAAGTACGGAGTTTTTTATATAAGAAAAAGCAGTAGTTTTGTATACAGTAGATAATAATAAAATTCTTTACAGAAAATGTGATAATGTGATGATTAAGTTGGAACAGACAATAGATTCTTAAAAGGACTCACTTGTGTTTAAAAGTAATGCAGACATTAGTATATCTTAATTAGCTACAGTAATGGGAATCAATCACTTACTGCTTCTATCAGACTGTCAGCTGGCAACACACACGTGAAAACTTCTAGCAACACCGTCACAGCCACAAATGTAAATTGACATTTTACTGCAAACGCAAGGTGCTGTAAAAAGATATTTCATTTCAATAAGTCGTGGTCCATGTCTCGTCAACCTATGTTTCTTGACTACGTACCCCAATGATATTGAGTCCTGCATTTACAAGGATT
>NW_027584055.1:0-2208 GCF_028453695.1 Augochlora pura
ACGCAGCTCGTCTATTGTTAATTGTTAATAATATATTGTAGCATGCACGCGTGTACATTTTAATCAATTCACACCGTTTTATGAAGGGGCAACGTATCGACAAATATGCTCTCTGTAATCAGTGTAAACGGAAGTAAAGGCATTCGATCGAATAACTGTCGAATCGTCGTTAACACGTCGATATTATCGACGCTCATCGATAACATTATCGACACCTCCACCAACGCATAAACATAAATATTTAGTTACTTATTTATTAATGCTTTAAACCATACGGATTATTAGCAGATAAAGTTTATGTTTGATATTTATTATTATTACTATTATTAATATTATTCTTTATTAACGGGCTAGTAAGAGCCCGATGTTTGATATTTATTATTATTACTATTATTATTATTATTATTATTATCCTTTTTTTCCTCCAGTATTACATCTGGGTTTAGATTCGATTGACGGGCTTAGAGCCAAGTCTAACCGTTCTTTCAAACTATTGGGTGTTTTTTTTTTATTTTTTTTTTTTATTATTATTATTATTATTCTTTATTAACGGGCTAGTAAGACCCTTTTATGTTGCATAGAGGTAAGGTATATAATAGTCCGGGATTCATCTAAATATCTAAATTAAAATGAGTGTTCGTTAGTGAAAACGTTGCGCGTTTTGCGCTTATTTTATGGTAGACGCGGTGGCCCTTCAAAGTCGATCCTCCAACGTTTGGTGGCCAAATTCTAGACGACCGATTCGGTAAATGATCAGCCAACACTCGTACGTCAACGGAAAGCCAGATCGGCCGAGAACATCGCCGTTGTCCGTGAAAGTGTGCAGGAGAACCCGAGGCAGTCAATTCCTCGCCGTGCACAAGAACTTGGTCTTTCGCAGTCTTCAACTTGGCGAATTTTGCGTCTGGACTTGGGCCTACACCTGTGCAAGATCCACCTGACCCAGGAGCTCAAAGTTAACGACCACAGACAGCGCCGTTTGTTCGCCGACTGGAATTGGCCACCAAGATCGTGCGATTTGACCCCTCTAGACTTCTTCTTGTGGGGTTTTCCGAAGTCGCGGGTCTATACCAGTAAGCCACAATCGACCGACAACTCTCAAAGTCAACATAGCCCGGGCCATCGCCCAAATTCAGCCGCAGCTATGCGGCAAAGTCATTGATAATTGGACCTCTCGAATACGTGCCACCGTGCAAAGCCGCTGGGGACATTTGAACGATGTCATATTCCATATATAATGGCACACACGGGCCTTTCAAATAAATAAAAAATTCGTTAATACCTCACACACAGTCCATTTTATTCAACTTCAAAATCGACCCGCCCTTGCTGGAAAAGCCTATTTAATATGGGAGTGATAATTCCAATTTTCCATGCATTGGGAAAGCAGCTTTCTTTAAGGGATGGATTAAAAATGAAATAGTAGAATCCGAGACATTGTAAATATGCGCGACTTGAAAACGATTAAACGGCATAAACATTTAATTAGATTTAATTTTTTTTTTCGCAGACCTAACACCCGGACACGGGAATCTCGTTTCATGTGGGAACCGACGCGCGAGCGTTCTCAGGAATTCTCATAGCCCGCCGCTAATCCACGAAGCGTTCTCTAATTCGTGAAGAACGCGCGCCGGTCTAATGAAATTCAATCCGAAATCACTGGAAACCAGAGACCATTCAATTACAAGACCGTAAAGTAAACGGGCCGGTTAAACGGGCCACGTTTCTCGTAAATCGTCCAGATGTTTCGCGGGATAAAGAGAAACTGTATCGCCGGCGAAAACCGAACCGAACTAAAACCCAAAGCGAACCAACCGACCGACCAACCCCCCAGGAGCCGTGTTACGTATGTATAATAATTCGCGGCGGGCAAAAAGCAAAGAAACAACGGGGGGGGAGGGGCGAAACTTCTTCCTAGGGGAGAGGGAAGCCCGTGTTGCGTGGAATTGCGTTCGGGGCCGCGATAAAAGCAGAAGCACTAGAACACACACACACACACACAAACACACAAACACCGGGTACGTTTCGAAACGGGGATTAAGTGGAACATGATTCGAGCGCGGAATGATTCGAGCTACCGCTACATTACCATTGTTATCTGTAACCGATCTGTGCGTTTTGTAGCGGCGACGGGGGGAGGCGCGGCCCGGCCAGGGAAAACAGTCCGGGGAAATATAGGAGAAAATCGAGCGAAACCGCGCGCGCGCG
>NW_027584056.1:0-2208 GCF_028453695.1 Augochlora pura
AATATAGTGGACATATTAAAATAAAAATATAATAGAATATACATAAGAAATGAATAATAATTAAAATATTAAAATAATATAAAAAATATAATAATTTAAATATTAATATCATATAGTTACAAATCTTGTAACTATTTTTACAATTATCATTGCATAAGGGTGGTTATATTTCAATGATTTTACGAGAACAAAGGAGAGAGAAACGAGAGACAATTATTAATATTTTTCGACAAATTCTCCACTGTAAAGTAACAAAGAGAAAGGCCGAACGATTAAAAAGCAACATCGGTGAAAATAGATTTCGTTTTGATTAATATTATAAAACGTTCGTAAAGCCGCACGAAATAATACAAATTAAATCGACAACTGCTCCGTTCAATCATCCTCAATGGTCTCTCCCTTCTCTCGTTCATGAAATAATCTTCTAAAGAGAGGTAAAAGCTGAAGCAACAGCGACCGAAAAATCGATTTAGATAATCCAGATAAAACACGGGGGGAAAGCCTCTTTCGTTGTTAAAAAAATATATATAATCTCTTAAAAGAGAGAGATCAAATGAGCGTGTATCAACTCGAAAAATCGCCGCAATATCGATACCGTTTAATTACAGCGAACAAACGGTGACAAATAATACATACAGTATTACCTTTGGAAAACCAAAATTCACCGATTAAATTCCCAAAGTTAAAACATATGATAACAAGACAATATATTTTAATTTTGAATAAAAATAAAATAAATAAATGACTTCGATGATTGATGGCAGAAATAAGAAATATTACACTAAAGATTTAATATTAAATCAAATTATACAAAATTGGAAATATTGAATTAGGATAGGTTCCAAAGGGTTGAAAATCGACGCCTTCACAGTCGACCTAGACGACTAAAAATAAAATAAATAAATGACTTCGATGACTGATGGCAGAAATATCACTCCAAAGATTTAATATTAAATAAAATTATACAAAATTGGAAATATTGAATTAAAATAGGTTCCAAAGGGTTAAAAATCAACGCCTTCACGGTCGACTTAAATGATCCACCGTCTCCTAAAAAAAATCTATGTAAAGAAAAAGACAACGAACAATAATAAAGTAACATTGCTGAAACGTCGCAAACTGCTTCAACAATTATTGCGTTCGCGGAAAACCGCGGAAGAATCGCTCGCGATAATGAGAGGACGCCTCCATTCTCCCAAACAGCGCGGTGTCAAGGGCTGAAGCCGAACAAAACGAGGGACAATGAAAAAAAAAAAAGAAGAGGAACCACCGCTAAAACAGCACAGTCTGCACGAGCAGTTGCGCAGAGCACGGTCCTAGAGAAAAACCGGCGAAAAAATCGCAACGCGGCGGCGCGGCGCGCCGAACACAACCCCGGAAAATCCCCGGCCCCGTTCGTTTTCTCATCATTTCTCCCCGCGGCAAGGTTTGTGTGTACACCTCGGGACTTCCGGCGTGTGTACACGAGGCGGTGCCGGCCGCGTTTGTGCTCCGCGCGCCTCCCGAATTATTGTTCGCCGATCTTCCTCTTTTTTTTCCAGGCCGCCGTTACCACCCTCCTCCCCCCTCCCCCCACCCCCGTTTTTCCCTTATTGTGTTTTACCGGCAGTTTACGACCCGCCGTAACTCTCTCTCTCTTTCTCTCTCTTTCTCTCTTTCGCTCTCTTTCTCTCTCTCTCGCTCTACGGTTTCTCGAGTTCTTTCGCCGTGCGCGACGATCTCGAACGTGTTTGTTCTGTCGCGCAGCGGCGCGGTCTCTCTATCGGGAGCGTTTCTTTCGCTCGAACACCGCCGCGTAAAGTCCCCTTTCTACGGCGCGGCGACGCTCGACGACGCCCCGGCGTCTATCCGCGTCTATCCACGATCACTTCGACCGTCGTGCGACGCTTGCACGCGATCGTATTTTCTTGTCCCGAGCCGCGTTCCTCGACGGATGTCGCGACACGATTCGATCACCGTTTTTCTACGACGCCGGAACACACTTTCGCTAATTAGGCGCACGATACCTGGGACTTAAGGCAAGGTTCATGATAGGGATTGGATATTAGTAGGAATTTTGTTTAGCTAATGTTTATGGGAGATGGATGGAGGATTATTTTTTGGCGAATTATTCGTTGTGTGATTCTTTGTTCGAATTATTCTTCATTGAAATTATTCTTTATTCGAATTATTCTTCATTGAAATAATTCATTATTCGAATTATTCGTC
>NW_027584057.1:0-2206 GCF_028453695.1 Augochlora pura
AATAAATATTTATATAGTTGTTATCCCACAACGTCTAAGATTTCATAGTAACCTCCCTATCACCGTAAAAGGTAATCGGGACCCGCGAACATCAAAATCCTTGTGTGTACGCGGAAACACTCTTATATCCATTGATAATATGTTGTATACCATTTATATCCACTTATATTCCCTTGAATCCTCTTCTATGTCTCTTATGACCCTGGATATTATGTTTTATCTCACTTATATCCACTTAAATACCCTTGCATCTTTTTCTGTTTCTCTTATGTCCTTGGATATTATGTTTTATCTTACTTATATCCTCTTAATCTCCATTGCAACCTCATCTATCTCTCTTATATCCTTGGATATTATGTTTTATTTCACTTATATCCACCTAAATTCCCTTGCAAATTCTTCTGTTTCCCATATATCCGTGGATATTATGTGGTATATCATTTATTTCCACTTAAATTCTCTTGAATTCTCTCCTATTCCTCTTGTATCCTTGGATATTATGTTTTATATATGTTTGCAACTTCTTATGTGTCCCTTATATCCATAGATATTATGTGGTATATTATTTAGATCCATTTAAATTCCCTTGTATCATGTTCTATCTCTCTTATATCCTTGGATATTATGTATTATCTCAATTATATCCCCTTAAATTCCCTTGCAACTTCTTCTGTTTCTCTTATATCCATGGATATTACGAGGTATATCATTTACATCCACTTAAATTCCCTTGTATTCTCTTCTATCTCTCTTACATACTTTGATATCATGCTTTATCTCTCTTACACCCATTGATATCATGATTTATCTCCTTTACATCATCCTAAATTCGCTTTTATCCACTTCTACCTCTCTTATATCCTTGCATATTATGGCGTATCCTACTTGTATTCACTTAAATTCCCTTGTATCCGCTTTTATCTCTCTTATGAGCTTGGATATTCTGTGGTATATGATTTTTATCCCCTTAAATTCCCTTGCAACTTCTTCTGTTTCTCTTATATCCATGGATATTACGAGGTGTATCATTTATAACCACTTAAATTCCCTCGTATTCTCTTCTATTCATCTTATATCCTTGGATATTATGTTTTATCTCACTTATATCCACTTAAATTCCCTTGCAACTTCTTCTGTGTCTCTTATATCCATGGATATTATGTGGTATATCATTTATATCCACTTAACTTCCATTGCAACTTCTTTTGTGTCCCTTATATCCATGGATATTATGTGGTATATCATTTATATCCACTTAAATTCTCTCGTATTTTCTTCTATCCCTCTTATATCCTCGGATATTATGTTTTATCTCACTTATATCCACTTAAATTCCCGTGCAATTTCCTCTGTGTCTCATATATCCATCGATATTATGTGGTCTATCATTTATATCCACTTAAATTCCCTTGTATCCTCTTCTATCTCTCTTGTATCCTTGGATATTATGTTTTATCTCACTTATATCCACTTAAATTCACTTGCAACTTCGTCTGTGTCTCCTATATCAATGAATATTATGTGGTGTATCATTTATATCCACTTAAATTCCCTTGTATTCGCTTCTATGCCTCTAATATCCGTGGATGTTATGTTGTATCCCACTTTTTTTTTTTCAGTTGGAGGGGAATGCGTTACGCACACCGACTGGTGCACGTAGCCTGCCAGGTGTTATCGGTAGTGTGGGGCTCACGGGGGTGCTACCCACTAAACCCCTCCTCGGGCCTCTGCCCTTGACCCACTCCCCCCGGACCCGCCTTTCGGCATTACTGCAGGGTGAGTGGGTGGCTCCACGAGCCCTAAAACCGCTTAACAAGGGCCGCGGTTAGCCAGAGTCCCTACTAGTACCGCGTTCGCGGTTGAGTCCTCTTCTTCCTGCTCCTCTTCCTCTACCTCTTCCTCTTCTTCCTCCTCTTCCTCTTCCTCTTCTTGTTTCCACCGCCCCTCCTTCAAGGGTGCGACGTCTCTTCTGGATCCTGTTAAGGATGTCTTCTTTTTCCTTCAATAGAGTTGTAATGTACTCAGTCGTTTTAGAGCGCGTATTAGTGTCTTTCACTTTGTGAAGGAGTCCCTTCATGTCGAGACGGCCCACCTCGTTGAAAAAGTCATCCCTGAGCGTCGCGAAGTGGGAGCACTGGAATATTGAATGGACCACCGAGTCCTCCCGCTCCCCACAGGCGAAGCACAATTTGTCCGGATGTTTTCC
>NW_027584058.1:0-2206 GCF_028453695.1 Augochlora pura
TAAAGAAACTATTTTGAAGATTCAGCGTGAAAATCGTCACGGATACAGTAGACATAGGAAGAGAGCTCGACGATACAAAGAAGGAGAGTTGGTTGCGATAAAGAGGACACAGTACGGACCGGGTTTGAAATTTTCATCTAAATATTTAGGTCCGTATTGGGTGGAAAGATTTTTAAGGAACGATCGTTTCATTGTAAATAAAGTAGGCGAGCATGAGGGTCCGCAACAAACATCGACTTCGGCGGAACATATGAAACTGTGGGTTGAAACTAATGATCTCTCATCAGATGAAGAAAAAACAGATATCTGAGGGCAGATATCATTCCAGGATAGCCGAGTGTGGAGTGTGGGATAAAAGCGTTTAACAGATATCTGAGGGCAAATATCATTCCAGGATAGTCGAGTGTGGGGTGTGGGATAAGAACGTTTGGGTTATGTGACAGTGGGATCGAGTGAGGCAGAGCGAAAGAGTATGAATGTGTGTGCGTGTGTGTGTGAGTGAGAGAGAGAGAGAGAGAGAGAGAGAGAGAATAGGATAATTTGGACAAAAGTGAGTAAGAGTGAAGGAACGAGCGACAAAAGAGTGTAGGAATGAGCGACAAGAGAGTGGACGAACGAGCGGAGAGAATCACAGTATTCGAAAAAGAATCGTGACGTATAGAAGTATTTGTCGTGGTTGTGAATTGTGAAAAATCGTGAATAAACTGTTATTTTGTTGTTGTTAAAAGAAGGTGCTCAGTGTTGTTGAATTATTATTTCCACGGAGACACGAAGAATATAACTCTTTTAAAATAATCCTACAGATTATATTTAGCTTTCATTCGATATTCTAAATTTTCATTTACATAAACATTTTGCCCAACTCTGGTCGGTAACGCGTACCCGGAGTTTTATCGCCACGTGGTCCGCTGCTTGTTTGTTTGGATTGGATTCGGCAGTGCCGTAGCTATGTGTGATCAAAGTCGATAGCGACATTCAATGGGGCACCCATTCTGAGTAAATAACGTGTGATTCATTTTCCAACATTGAACTTTTCTATCTGTAGATTTTGTTTTATATTCTTGAGTCGAATACGGTTTGATGAAATCTTGTTCTCAGCTAAGAACGCAACACTGAAATATAAAGAAACAAAAGATGATCACGCATAGTTACGACACTGCCGAGTCAAGAGGAGCAAGGAGCAGACGACACAGCGGAAAAACGCCGCGTACGCATTGCCGGCAGATATTTTTTCGATCTATACAAATTTAAAACCGTATCGACACTTTCGCGATAGTTTTTTCTTAAAAAATATCTGCAGAATCGGATGCCATGGTCAGTTTCTGTACCAAATAAACATCTTCATATAATTTAATTTCATTACATAATTTTTTTATTATTTCCAGCTCTTTCATTCAACGAGACAAATTCACGGAGAAACAGTAAGTATTTTTTTTCTAATTTGTCTACATATTTTACTTTTATATGTACATTTCAATAAGTAATTTCAATTAACCCTTTGCACTCGAGGGCGCCGATTCGACGCCCGGCCGATGCGAAGTGGCAACTCGAGCGGCGCCAATTCGGCGCCCGGCCGATTTGAAGTGTTACCTCGGTCGGCGCTGCTGCGGCCGGTCCTTTGTAAATCGATCTGTTAATTTACGATGTGCGATAAGATATTTTTCTCGGAAATACTTTCGTGGACTAGGGTTGGCTGGCATTGTAGCCAAATCTTAGCTCAGTTTAGTTAGTTTCAGTGTTGCATTCGCTTGAAACAGTCTTGGCAGTAAGTATAGTCGCAAAAAAGTGTTTGAGCCCTAAAAATATGGAGGAAAATCGAATCAGCTCAAGTTCGGACGAATTCGATTTTGCAGCGTTGGATGAAGAAATCACACTGATTTCCGACGGATTACACCGCGAAGCGAATGAATCCAGTGGAGAAGATAGTGATACACTAAGACGTGTGAGAGGACGAAAAATTAGAATTACAATAGAGAGCGACAGTGAAGGTGGAAGTGAAATCCGATTAAACGGGAAGCTTCATATAATTCTAAAAGGGCCAAAAAGGGACTGCAAGGTTTGTTTTGACCGTAACACGCCTGAAGGTAGGCGGGAAAGTTCTTATTTCTGCGATACGTGTCCTGATAAACCTAAGATGCATCTTGGATGTTGTTTTACAAGATATCACACCAAACCTAATTACAGAGTATAATATTTACCAAAGTTT
>NW_027584059.1:0-2206 GCF_028453695.1 Augochlora pura
ATCCGAGACTGGATTGCAAATTAGATTATCTGTCTCTGTCTACCCTCCCCAGCTCTCTCTTTGTCCTCCCTCCGTGTCTCTTTCTCGCATTTTTCTTCCGTCGATGTTTTATCTTACGTCGCTTCGTTTCTCTTCTCTTCGACGTCTCCGTTTTCTCGCTCTGTTTTCTTTCGATTCTCCGCGTCTTTCTCATTTCTATTTTTGCGTCCGTAGTTTTCTCTTTGCCTTTGAATTTTCTCTTTTTGATTCTACTACTTTGGTACGATATATATTTTTATATCTATTGATGTTAGAAATATTGTTGTATAATGACTGATAATGTTGTATAATATATGTTGTATAATAGACATTATATAGTATATGTATAGACATTATATAGTCATAGACATTAGATCACAGACATTAGTCACAGACATTAGATTAGTCATAGACAATAGACATTATATAGACATTATATAGTATATGTTGTATAATAGACATTATACAGAATATTAAAAGACATATGTCTGGAATATTGTATTCAATTATAGAATATTATATTCCCGGAGTGTGTATAACTTTGGCACACCCTGTATATTAAGTTTATATTTCGATTTACGTTTCTATTATTTTTCTTCTATTTGTATACATTATAAACTATTATAAATATTATAGATATTGCTTTATACTGCCTTACTTTATTTTATTTACATTATATTACATGCTTGTCTCTTATATCGAATTTATTTTGTTCAATCTTAATTCATATCACGTTTCGAAATAATTTGAACATTATCGAATTTCTATATATGTTTAAAAATACTGTTAAAAACGTTACTGGGTATTAAACACAGGGAGAAAAGCAAGAGAAAGAACTAAAAAGAGAGAAAACGAAAGATAAAGAGAATAAACGAGGCGAAATAAAAAAAAATACAGAGAGACGAAAAATTGAAAAAAGCAGAAAGGGAGGAAATAAAAAAAAAAGAGAGAAACAACAAAGGAGATACAATAAACAAACAGAGGGAAACGGTGCGAAAAATATTGAAAATTAAAAGACAGAAGCTACAGAAAGAGAAAGAGAAGCTCAAGAGAGAGAAAGAGAAGCTCAAGAGAGAGAAAGAGAAGCTCAAGAGAGAGAAACTCGAGAGAGAAAAATGGAAATTAAAAGAGGGTAAACCCCTTTCTTATTCTCCCCTCTCCCCTCTCCCCCTCCCTCTCTCTGTCTTCTGCTCCCGGTGTCGCAGCGTTTCTCTCTCCCCTCCGCCGTCGTTTTCCTCCGCGTTTATTTATCTTCGTCTTTTTTTTCTCTCCCCTCCGATAGACACGTATCTGTGGCCGCGACTCGAAGCTAAATGGCACGATAGCACGGAATAAAGGCGCGGCTGGCGCGGCTCATCTGCATAATAAAAGTAGAAACCACGAGATACCGAATCTTGAACAAACATGCCGCGTGCGCGAGCGCGCGCGCGCGCCGCTTCAATCGCCGCCGGGAATCTCAATGTCCATGCGAACAACCGCGGCTATTTTTTGTCGCCTGTTGTTGCTAAACGCTCCCGCCGACTACCGGGGAACGTTAACCCTTCGCCCTATGCGACGTCGTGGATGGTACGTAGCAGCCCTTACGAACCTTTATATTATGTAGTATATTCTATATTATATAGTATTATATTCTATATTCTAGTATTATATTCTATATTATAGTATACGTATAGTATTTAGAATTATATTATATTTGTATATTGTATTTGTAATTATATGTATAGTATACTTTGTATTATATAATATACTTTATATTGTATAGTATACTTTTTATTATATAGTATACTTTATGTTATGTAGTACACATTTTATTATAAAGTATATTTTATATTATATAGTATACGTTTAGAACCAAGTAAGATATAATAATATTCGATTTATACGAATTCGTAGAGATCGAGGAATATTTGCAAATCAACATTTTATTTCTTATAATTTTCTACAGTATAATCAATTTTAAAGCGTTCTCCAATACGCAGTTCAGGCTGATTACTGTATATTTTACAATAATTAGTGATTTGATGTACTGTTATTAATTATTATACTTCTACTATATATAAAATAGATCGCGGATGTTACGCATTTATGGCAAAAAATGAGTATAATACAACATTGTGAAGATATAAGAAATATTTAATATCATAATGTTATAATTATAATTTAATATTAAAATGTCTATATATGACTA
>NW_027584060.1:0-7331 GCF_028453695.1 Augochlora pura
AGTATTTCTAATAGTAAAGAATTAAGTATTTCTAATAATAAAGAAATAAGTATTTCTAATAATAAATAATTATTTATCTCTAATAATTACCAATGGTGAATAGTATATTTAATAATAACGGAAGCATTATCTGAATTAACAATTTTATTACGTTTCTAATAATATACTAATAATATTAAATCTCTTCTATCTTGTCTCACCTAATAATATTTTAAATAAATATATAAAGTCAGTAGTTTAATCATAACTACTCTGCAAATGAAAATGATCTCGACACAGAAATAGAAATGTTCTGCATCGATTGCATGAAACAGAAATTAAATGAATCCTTATTTCTTCCGTTAATAATTTTAGTAGACTGCGTCCTTATTTTCATACCAACATATTATAATTTCGGTCTACACTAAATGCAAATAATAAATTATCAACTGAACATTTCTTCAACAATCGAAGCGATTACGTGCTCGTCAGGATCATTCTTCATTCTTCGAACACCATCGATCAATCCTCGCGAGTCCACTAAATTCGCGGTCTAATGGCAAAGCAAAACGTAACGAAAACATTGTTGTTCCGCTTGAGATTGCTTCAAGTCAAACAACGTCGAAAAATATTCCGACACCGGAACAGGAGACAACAACGAAATCGATACAGAGAGTAACGCTGCACATCATTGCGTGCGCCCGCAGCAAGTAGAAACTCCAAGCACTGGTCAGACCAGTCGAATTGCGTTCGGTATCATGAGGCACGATGAATATTCAAAATCAATTCCCACGAAAATGGAGGCTCGCGTAAACAAAGTTCATTCTAAATTTCTCTATAGCCTCGCGCGTCATATCTTCCTTGCATATCACTATCTTTAATACCTAACTTAGGGGAAGAGTAAAGGCGATTGCATCGAATTTACATTGAATTAACTTAATTTATTTTCTATATTATATGTATTATTATATTGTAGTTTCTATATATTATGAATATGTTTATTATATTTTATCGCATTTGAAATAAAAAGAAAAAATGTATATATTTTAAGCGTTAGCTGGCATAACCTTGATATACTATTTTTAAATGGATACTATTATTGAGAGGGAAGGTATATTGTATTCTCAGGACAATTTTTATTTACCATAGATATTATTTCCATGGACAATTTAGCAATTATATATTAATCTAATTAAATAGTTTTTAAAAATTATTTTTCAGACATTTTTCAATAATTCAACAAGCAATTCTAACGACTATTTAAATCATTCACTTAAGCGCTCAATATTCGGCAATTAAATGTGATAATAATTATGCAAAATATATTTGGAAAAATTGCTTAATAAAGTATGAAATTGTTATAAAAGGTTACAATGTTATAATCACGAATAGTATAGTTGTCAAAATAATTGGCCGTTCAAAGGTTTCAAACAATGTCCACGATCCTATTTTCTATCAGAGCGGCACACATGAAGTTGCAAAGGCGTCGAATTAGTTGTCGTATAGTTTTTTAAAAACTTCAGATACCAGCCAACACAGGTGACAAGGAGAGCTGAAGATCAGACGTGTGTCGTGATTCGTTTGATTCGATTCATGATAGTAGCGGGTCCCATGGCGAAGAAAACAAAGCGGTCTGGTAACACGCGTGCATGCTCGCCGCCGGTTTATCGCGAACAATTTCGTCGACCGAGGGTGGAAGGGGGGAGGGGAGGAGGAGGAGGAGTAGAGAGACCGGAAACGGCGAAGAATGGTTTCCGGAACGACTGAACTTTTAATTCCGTGCATTATCACTCTCCGTTGCGCAGGATATATCTTTCGTTACCTTCTTTCCACCTTTCCTGTGGTTCCGCGCTTCCTCTTTCGCTTGCTTTCTTATTTTCCTCTGCTATTTCCTCTCTCTCTCTCTCTCTCTCTCTCTCAGTCTCTTTTTCGTCCTCGATCTTTCTGTCTTCTTTTCTGTTTTTTTTTCTCTTACCCTTGCTCTTCCTCCCCCGGCCTTTCTCTTCTCTCTTTCTCTATTCTCTAATTCTCCCTCTCTTTTTATATAGGGTGTATAATATATTATGCAGGGTGTTATAACGTTTGAATCACTACACGAAATTGTCTCAAGACTATTTGTTATCTAAACAAATGTATTATGACCAAAGGAATTTGATCATTTAAACACACGTTAAATTAATATTACAATTACGTTTCGCAAGAGGTGATTGAATAAATTACGAAATTTAATTCTAAACTCAAAGAAATGACCGAATCAATTTCTAAATTCAATTAAACGACTGAATGAATTTCTAAATTCAATGAAATGATCGAATGAATTTCTAAATTGAAAGAAATAATCGAATCAAATTTCAAAATTGAATTTTAAATTCAAAGAAATAATAAAATCAATATTAAAATTGAATTCTGAATTCAAAAAAAATAATCGAATGGACTTCTAACTTCAATTCTTTCAAACAACGCTAAAAGCATCAATACAATAAATAAAAATCTATCTAAATAAATTTAAATAAATGCAAATAAAGTTAAATAAACACAAATAAAATAAATTCATCTGAACTTTATCTCGCACTGCTTACACCATCCATCAGCCGTCTCCAGGGTTGGATTTAGTGTAACCGAATTGTAACATTTTTAGGGCACCCAGTATATACGTTCGCCTCTCTCAGAGCCCGTGTCCGTTCCTCATTTCCCTTTCCCAGCGGGAAAACGCCGCAAGTTTGCCGGAATGAACGGCAAGTTTCTCAAAGTCTGAGGTCGAGCGCGGTTCCTCGCGGCGCAAAGGGGGTGGAAACACGCCGGGGGTTAATCACGAGTTCGCAACGATGCGTTTCACCCTCTCAATCGAGGGCCGGCGAGGAGCTCGACGGGCCCAGTCCTTTGCGTTTTGATCCGCAGCCCTCATATTTTTCTCCCCTTCTTTCCGGTCCACGTTTCCGCCCTTTTTCTCCTTCCCGGCCTTCCCTTCTCCTTGCCGCGCTAGCCGCCCGTCGATCCCTTTTTTCCTCTCCTTTTATCCCAACGTTATCCGTTTCCTGCGCGCCTTTTTTCCCCTTTTATTTTAGGCTGTTCCCTCCGCCTTCGCTGTGCTGTAGCATTCTCCGCTACTCGAGAAAGAGAAAGAGATGTACCAACCTTGCTTCGAGCACTGACCCTTTAACGCTAGCTGCATTATGCGCAAGATGCGAGGGCGCCGCGCGATGCATCCGCCCTTATTCTTGGCGATACTTTGTAACAAATGCACGGCGCAATAATTTATTTTTAAGACTGGATTAACTTTTCATACGAATGCTAAAGCTGGACAGATGTCACCACAGTTTGTTCGGGTATGGTGCCTGTCTTAAAAATTAATTGTTGTATTATTCATTTGTCTAGAAATGTGGAACAAGGATTATACAATCGCGGGGATTTGTTTATTTTATTAAATATATACGCGGACGGTGTAAATGTGTCAGTACATGTTTGGCGAATACTGCAGTTACATAAATTCTGCTGACGTAAATATTTGTTGTATACTGCAGCTGCGTAAATTATGCTCGTAGAAATATATTTGCAATGCTTTCTTTACATAGATTAAATTTCTGACAACGTTTTTTAGATATTTATTCTACTGGAATTACGAGAGTTTTCAGCGATTTTGAGTGGGTGTTAGTGAATGTTGTTAATCGTGGCTTTGTTGAAATATTACTGGCGCTGGTGGATTACTGTATTAAATAAATTTTCTCGTGTATATTTCTAGGAGTTTGATGACAGTCAATTATCCAGTCGATTATGTAAATGATTGTATAATTTATGATATAATCAATTATATCATAACATATATGTTATGATATCTTAGATCTTAGTATTATATATTATGCACTTGTGGCTCGCACAAGTTAGCGGAATATTCAAACACGTGAGTTCGAAGTTCGACGTAGAGTATTTTAACAATTTGTAGACAAAATGCAAAGTACAACGCGCGGTTTCAAAGTACACTGTGTATCTATATGCAAAATACAAATTTTCTTGATTGAAACAAGGGTTACACGAAAAATGTATTCCTTAGTTTAATAGTCTTAATAAACTGAAAATGAAGCAACATCATTTTGAAGTTCATCTGATGTCCTTATATCAAATAAATTATACCAAATAAATTATGTCAAATATCAATGTTTCCAACAAATTCATACAATCTACAGCCTAGTTGTAATTATTGCTTTACCTAACGTAACTATTTCATCACAGCAATAAATAATCAGCATTCTACTTAATAAAAATCTGTAAAGACTGAAGAATTTAACAATACTCTCACGCGATCCCAAATTTCCAAAACCAACCTAAAAAAGCATTCTCCTTCCACCCCCGCTTCTTGCAATTAAAATCTCAGGAGCCGCAATAAAAAATGCTATCCGTCGAACAATTTTTCAGCACGAACGGCGGAAGACGTTCCGCGGAAAATTCCAACGAAGTAGCAAATTTAAAAGGGGAGTTCGACCGAGCTTCCTGTATCTATGGGGTTAAATCGTAGGCGGCTAATCGAAAACCGTTTTCAGAATTCCCCCGGTTCCGACCGATTTATCGATCGCCAAAGAATTACGCACTGTTTATCCACGGGGTAGAATCGGCCCCGGGGAACGGGTTAAACACAATTTCTTGCACACATTACCGGAAGAATTACTCGACAGCTTAAATCGAGGGCAAGGTAATCGAAAATCCTTTTGAGAATTCGTTCCTTCGAAGCGACGGTTCCCATCGATTAAGCACGGCCGATCCTCTCTCGGCGACGACCCCTCTCTCTCTCTCTCTCTCTCTCTTTCCCTCTCTCACCCTCTCTCTATCTCACCCTCTCGCGGAAAGTAGAACGAGGAGGGGGAGGAGGATGGGTTGGGTTCGAGAGGATCGTGCGACAGAATTCCTATCGACCTCGTCCTTTCTCCATCGGCCCGGTCGATAGCGATTGTTTGAACTACAGTTTCTGCTGTGCCCGGCGAGCTCCTCGGGGTCCCGCGATCCTCAAAGAGAAGAGGGATGTTTTGCGGAACGGCCAGGCCGGTGAGGGCAATAGGGCGAATTGCCCGGAATTAGTATCCCGGGGAATTTTCGATTAGAATTTCCCGTCCGCCCGGCTGGAAAGTCGTAACGTTGTTTAGGGAGTTTTTCCGTCCGCGGTGCGCGGCCCCAGTCGATACGCGGGACCTCCATTTGCGGCAAATTGGAAGATGTTGCACGTCCGGCAATGTGATTTTACGACGTTTATGCCGGCCACGGTCTTCATACCGGTGAAAGGGATCGCGAAAAAGAGACGGGCTGATAGATTTTTTTCCGGCGCAATCGCGAAAGTGGGCCCTGCGAATTCCTCGACCCTCTTCTCGCCGGAAAAGCGCGCGTTCGACGCGCAATCGGACGAGAAATGTTAAATTTCATTGTTTCGCTGACTGGAAGCTCAACTTTTCCATTTCAACATAATTCTCTCCGCCGAAACGTTTCATTTATTATTAATCACCGCCGGACGTTCGCCTCTTTTTTCCATCGCATAATCGTTCTTGCCGTTATCGTTCTTTTTTTTTTTATTTAGCCCGAATCGTTCGCGGATGTTTGTATTGTTTTTTGTTTCATTGCAAAATAACGTTTCTTGCTGTTCGCAGTGTTTATTCGGAATTAATCGCTAACGAATATTTGTCTTTTTTATCGGGATATAACTGCCGCCGTTTTAGCGCTTTTATTTCAAATGAATTGTTCGCGGATCGTTGTGTTTTCTATTTCGAAGCAGCTCTTTGCTGTTAGTGTTTTTTATCTCGAATAAATTGCGACAGTTGTGCCGTTCTGCGAGAAAATAACGCGACGGATAACGGAAGAACGACGCGATGAAATTGCAGGATTGCAGGTTACGGAGGGAGAATTGCGAATAGGTTAGGAAAACGGTGGGAGAATTGTTAATATCTCCCGGCGACAGTTTACGTTAATTTCGGAGGGCGTCGAACGGAAATTATTTAGAAGAATGTTTAATTAGAGTGTTTAATTAGTCGATATTTCGTCGATGAGCTTGTCGGAACGGCACAATTGGGGCGCGCGTCTCGCCGCCGTTTAATATAAACGATTTCAATTTGTTCCATCGAACGTACGACCGGCAAGTTAAAATCCCGTCCAATTATATTCCGACGGGAAATGAACGTCCGTTTCAAGTGTCCTTTCTTGATGTTTCAACGGCGGATCGTAAATGATTCACGCGGCCGGGTTCCCGTACGCGTTGATTTAGTGGCCCGATCTCCGCCATAATGTTGCTTCACGCCGTTTTCGGCTTTTTCCATTCATAAAGACCAATTACCCATCAAAAACGTATAATCTGGCCCGGGCTCGCTCTAAATTACAACGACACAAAAGGTTTACCCGTGATTTATCGGCGCCGAGGCAATCCGCGCGGATTACTTAATTACGGAATCGGAACGACCGCCCGGAAAAATGTTCGAAATCCACACGGAGCATTATCGAGCGTAATGCTACACGTTCGCCGGGCTTCCCGGTGTCTGGAATTACACTGCCTCCCCCGCCATTTGCGACCGGTGTAATTAAATATAGGTCGAACGTCTCGCTTAAAATCGAATCGGCGATGCACGGTGCCGTGAAATTTGTATAGGGACGCTAATATTTTTTAATAAAACAAGCTAAGTTTTATAGTAACATTAAAAGCTGATTGAATATATATGGGAATAATGATAAAGAAAGACAAATTTATTTCTGATTTTTTTATTTATAAAAATGGAAACTTTATTTGTGGTTATCGCTGCATAGTTTCGCGTTTTATAATTTTATATCGTTTACAAAAAGATCAAGAATTTTGTTTGTAAGTTGCTAATTTACTTCTCGTTATTGCTTTATATATTCGACTGATTTTTATAGTATTATAATGCTATAGTAGTTATTATAGTACTAATTATAGTATTGTAATACTGTAATACAGCATTGTAGTATTATTGTGTTATATATAGTATTTTGGTATTACGGTTTTATAGTATTATACTATTATAATACTGTAATACAGCATTATAGTACTATAGCATTATTGTATTATAGTATTATACTATTATAGTATTGCAGTATTATAGTATTATAGTATTATACTATTATAATATTATAGTACCGTATATTACATATAATATTATAATATAGAAAATTTTATTCTCGATTTCTTTCACTTATAAAAATGAAAACATTATTTGTGATTTACGCTGCATAGTTTCACGTTTAATAATTTCATACCGTTTACAAAAAGCTAAAGAATTTTATCCATTAAATTGCTTCTCTATTTCTCGTTATTCCTTTATATATTCGATCGATTTTTAATCGTATCACTAGAACACTTAGGTTTTTTT
>NW_027584061.1:0-2206 GCF_028453695.1 Augochlora pura
CGAATTGTAAGGAGAGTTGTATTGTGACGCGGATTAACGGAGACTATTCTATCGTACACGACTAGCATGAGTAACAAATAAATAAAATGATAAATGAATAAAACAATTTGGCCGGTTCTGGTCGGCTGAACAACGGCTGTAAACTAATTCCGTTCTGTAACAGAACATATGTCGTGTGTTACGTACGCAGATTTTCTTTCGACGTTTTTCTTTCCTTCTTGAGGGCATATGCTAGATAACGTCGGCGGTGAACACGGTCCTTTCTTCCAAAATTAGAATATCTAATTTGCCGTATAGGCGCGAGTTCAAGAAGGGTCACACGTCCCCGATTCTCGGTACCATCCGCGGTGTAATCTGGTCACGTAGGCCCGGTCCCCACTACCAAATTTTCTAGTTCAGCTGCATATAAAAGGGCTAAGATTTTTCTCCTCATCGGGCAAGTTTCAAATCAAACCGCGACACGAGACGGAAAGTTTCAAATCAAATCGCGACACGAGACGGGCAGTTTTCAAGTCAAATCGCGACGCGAGACGTAGCAAGGTCGAGCCGAGTTCTCCTTCGAGCAATAGTTAACCCCCTCCGAATTGGTGCGTAAACCAGGGAGCGTGTCTTAGGACTATCGCGAATCGTACACTACACTTGCACACTTGTAATAGACTGAAGTTGGTAGATTATATTAGTTTTACTTGCAATTCAGTGTACAAGTTATTTCATTCCATTTCCCAGTTCGAGTCAGTTGTTGGTAACGATATCGCAAAGATACACCTTTGCCACTCGAGGTGTATCAATTAATATTTCTTTTGAAGTTACGAGGCAAAATTAGGATCAATCCAAAACTCATTTACCTCCGGCCACGTGTGGAACTGGCCCTCGGCTCGTAACACGTGATATAAACTTAGGTTTGATAGTGTCCGAATATTTTCGTGGCATGAAAATGAGTGTACTTTCCGTTTTTCATTTATTAGTTAAATAATCACGTATCGTAAACAAATATTTCTTACGTTTTTGTAAACTACACATTTCATAGTGACATACGTGAAACCTCTCTTTGTTCTCATTGTTTACATTTCTGACGTACGGAATCTAATAGTCAAAACTATAGTGGTGTCCGAATATTTTCGTTACGGACTGTATGGCAGTGGCTCAAGAAGCAATTTTTGACAAACTTGATGATGTTGAAAATTATTCTTCATGGCAATTGCTACGGGGCTGCGCCGATTGTGCGAATACGACTGAATTGGATTCAGACAGAAATTAAAAGATTTTCAGCAACAATTTGCCTCGACCTATAAATGCATTGTCAAATACTTTTACGAGATGCAGCTGCTGCAAAAGACAGTTGAACAAAACTTTTTAAGGCTTTCAAAGTCATGGGTTTCCCAAGGATTTTCAATTTAATGACACCTTTCGTAAAAATTAATTTAAATGACTTTGGCAGCTTGAATGCATACGTTTCTGAAACCTCAAACTTATCTCAGAAACTTTGAGAACTCGGCTCATCCATTAATGATCAATTGTTCACAGTCGTCATATTACTCAAAATAATACCAATAATAATGGGTACAAATAAAATTGAATTTTCGAGGTTGTTGACGAGATCGTCAAAATGTTAATAATTAAAACTGTGTATACTGTGTTCGAATTATTTATTTCTCGTTTTTTGGTTATTTTCTTCGGATACTTGTATATCGACCATGAAATAAAGTGAAAGTAGTGATAATTTCCGGGACTTCCGGTAGGGACGCGAGAGAAGGTAGACGCGTGTGGGGAACACTGGGAAGTAAGTGGATGTAAGGGAGTGAATCTAAGGAAGAATAGAGTAGATGAGGGTAAGGAAAAGGAGAGAAGAAAAAGAACGAAACAAACAATAAAGGACAGAAGGAAAAAGAAGGTAGGAAGAGAAAGATAAGCAAAAATTAAGCGCGAGAAGGTTAGGAAAAATCATGGCTACAAGAGCGAGCAAAACGAAAACAAAAGAGGGAAAACAAGAGGGAAAGAAAATACGAAGGCAGGGACATCAGGCGGAGGAGTGACAGAAGGAGGGTCGGTAAGGAAGGAAGTGTTAGAAGAGATGGAGAAAATAATGGAAAGAATGTTCCAGAAATATTTAAGCGAAATTGACGGCCTGAGGAAGGAACTAATGGAGGAACGAAGGGAAAGGAAAGAATGGGAGAAGGAAAAGAAAAACTTGGAAGAAAGGGTCATA
>NW_027584062.1:0-2204 GCF_028453695.1 Augochlora pura
ATATAATAATTGTTAAAAATATCATTTTCATGGAAAGAATCGATAGCGAAATCGTTCTCATAATCAAAGCTGAAGTCATTAATTGTGAGATTCGAATTCCTCGGTTACGAATAACAATTATATTAAATGAAAATTTTGTTCGCTGCTAAGTATAGATGTTCCGTTTCAGTCGTTTAGAATTATTTATCCCGATTATTCATAACTATACTGCGAATTCTATGCATTCGTGGCGACGACGAATACGATTACACGAAACAAAAATGGAATAAAAATTGTTTCTTCGAACAATTCTAGTAGCTTGCAAATAGCATAACAATATTATTGTATTATTCTTACGCTTTCGCAATTTCACGTTGCAGGTGTTAAACATAAACGCGTAAAATCCACGCTCCAGTTCCGACTGATCCAAAGGATCTTCCGTCATTGCTAATGATCGTGGCCAAAGAGAATTTTAACCGCGCATAAATATTACCGGCAATTAAAGCCGTTCGAGTCAATGTAATAATTATCCAACGATTTTCTCCACACACACACACACACACCCACACCGAACAGTTACATTCTTCGCAAGGAAAGGATCGATGGATTTTCGCGAACAAGCAGACCGCGTCAGCGAATTACAAAAGATCGCATAGAATTTCACCTTTTGTTCCGCGGCATCGACGACGTATCAAGTTTTTATCGTATTTCTAATGAACCGTGGAGTCCGACTGTTCCAGGCTAATTATAATTGATGCGATCCCGACCGCGTTGCTAATTGGTTTGATGAAATCGATCCCACGAAAATTTGCGGCGATCGCGAGCGCGGGCGAAACCGCGGATCCGCCGGCCGGGCGCGCTTGCGGGGCAATAATAATGAAAGAGTTACGTAACAGAACCAAAAAGCGCCGGGGTCGGCGAAGGGGGGGAAGGGGGTAGAGCGAGGGGAGCGGCCGGTGATGAGGGTTCCCGGCTGCGTACGGGCTCCCGTAGGTAACGCCGACGCGCTGGAAAACCCGGGCAAGAGATTGATGAGTCCGTAAGTGAAAGGACCGAACCGGTGAAAAACGAGACACCGCGAGAATTCCTTCCCCGTGGGCACGCCGGACAAGAAGAAAATGCCCTCCGCCGCCGCGCCGAAAAAACGTGGCAGAGTAATTAAGCGCCGGGATAATTACCGGCTGCTGATTTCGAGACCGCGTTGATATCCACGTTTCACCGCGGCGCTAAGCTCGCGAAGTCGCCATGCGGTCATTTCGGACACACTCGTACACCAAAGTACATATTCGAACGCTTACGCTTCTAACAATCAACTAATGATATACATGATTTAACCCCTCAATGCACAGTTTTTTTTAAAAAGACCGGCCAAAAAAATAAATTTCTTTTAACGTAGAAAAACACAATTTAAAACATTGTCTGAGCAAGAAAATTAAAAAAATACAAAAATAATCAAAATTTTTATTACAATTTTGGATTTCGATCCTCATTGCAGAAAATAGTCGCATATTGTAATATTACACGCGCATCGACTTCTTTATCTTTCTCTTCGAATTCCCATTTCAATAAAAAGATTGTTTTTCTTTGCTTTCACATTGTTATTTTCAATTCTCGGTTGCATTCGAGTGTGAAAAATTATAGCAGCATAAAGTACAACGCCGCTCGAATTATCTCGAGTGTGCACAGTTTGGCCAGTTTAGCGCGTTAAGGGGTTAAACTAAAGCGTTCGATTTAGTATGACACGTAAAATAAGAGATGTGTATTAACTCTTTCGTTACGGATGCCGATTGTAGTAGACGTCCGCGCGACGCGCTGTGTGCACGGGTGCCGAATATAATAGGCTTATGATATTATTTAAATATAATATACATAATATAATAGAGAACTAGAAATTTACTTATCAAATCATGTTCCCCTGGACTTACAAAACTACCCGGGAGTCGTTCTCTGAAGTAATGCCTTTCAAGGGATGTACATGTATACCTGGCTACGGTAAAATCTCGCGTTCCTTAAATTAGGTAATTTTCATATCGATGCGTAAATGGAGGACGGAACGTGTATCCGATAAGGTCTTATCGTACCAGGCGCTTTCTACGCTTTTTCAAACGCGCACTTCGCACAGTGCAGTCAAACGGACTGTTACTGCATGAAATTATACTTCTTCCGCGTGCAATTCCTTTGCGCACGAAAGTGCATGTAATTTAACGTATCGAGGCCATTATGCT
>NW_027584063.1:0-2204 GCF_028453695.1 Augochlora pura
ATTGAAATTACTTATTGAAATGTACATATAAAAGTAAAATATGTAGTGAAATTAGAAAAAAAATACTTACTGTTTCTCCGTGAGTTTGTCGCGTTGAATGAAAGAGCTGAAAATAATAAAAAAATTATGTAATAAAATTAAATTATATGAAGATGTTTATTTGGGACAGAAACTGACCATGGCATCCGATTCTGCAGATATTTTTTAAGAAAAAACTATCGCGAAAGTGTCGATACGGTTTTAAATTTGTATAGATCGAAAAAATTGTGGAACGTATATTTATGAAGGCGTTCCCCTGCACTGGAGATCTAAATAACTTCGTGGAAAACTGATAGGCTGGATGGTTCCTCGAAATTAGGCTTGCTGACGCAACGGGGTGGCATGGGGAATGTGCTAGCGGTTTTCGAGGACGTGCCACTCTCTCCCAGTTCTTTGAGACGAGCACACGTGAAGTCTTGAAGAATCCATAATAAACCGAACTATATATAGATATTATTAATAATTAGAAATAAAGGCTATTATATTTCCAAGCTAAACAACCGCCGATACTTTATGACAAAATATCTGCCGGCAATGCGTACGCGGCATTTTTCCGCTGTGTCGCCTGCTACTTGCACCTCTTAACTTGGTAGTGTCGTAACTATACGTGATCATCTTTTGTTTCTTTATATTTCAGTGTTGCGTTCTTAGCTAAGAACAAGATTTCATCAAACCATATTCGACTCAAGAATATAAAACAAAATCTAAAGATAGAAAAGTTCAATGTTGAAAAATAAATCACACGTTATTTACACAGAATAGGTGCCCCATTGGATGTCGCTATCGACTTTGATCACACATAGCTACGGCACTGCCAAGTCCAATCCAAACAAACAAGCAGCGGACCACGTGGCGATAAAACTCCGGGTACGCATTACGGACCAGAGTTGGGCAAAATGTTTATGTAAATGAAAATTTAGAATAACGAATGAACGCTAAATATAATCTTTATTCAAAAGTTCGACTAAAAAAATTATTCATCCGTCGAATAAATCTTTGAATAACTGTTGCCAGCTAAAGTAAAAGTGTTGCCGAGCGTGTCGAGCTTCGAACGTGAAAGACAATGTAACCGGATGGAGAATCAAGCGATTTTAATAGCAATTGACAATTTTTAATTTTATATTTTTACTACAATAATATATCAATGAGGCACCAATCAGAAACCAATGTATGGGTTGTATTAAAAAGATACAGAAAAAATACCGAAAACCATATGTCTATTTCGATATGGTATATTTCAGGCGGAGAATTTAAAAGTTACGGTCGATCACGCGGATAGAATGGTCCGATTATATTCATAATGTGAATAAATAAAAACCGAGTAATATCATGAAGCGATATGTACTTACGTGCGTTTCTGCTTCGTTGCGTTGGTCAGAATGCACTCGAAGGAATGACATTCGACCCAGGGCACGCAGGCCACTTGAACTTCAGATGTTTTCCCCACCTCAGAGGTTTTCTTTCCTTCTTTCCTTCGTGCGAATTAAGAAAGAATATGAATACTTTATCCATTGAATTTGTTTCCTGATAATTGAACATTTTCGCGTATCATTTTATTAATAATGTCTGTTTCGTCCCGAAGACGGAAACGCCTGGAATTTCTGCCGATGGGGTTTATGACACGGACGTGAGGAAGGTTATTTTTGAGGAGAAGGCTTTTTTCTACATCTGGCAATCAGAATTATGTTAATTTCATTGCCGCCTTCCTCAATAACCATTCCGTGTCATAAAGTTAAAGATTTCTGAGAGAACTGCCTAATTGCATTTCGAAGCCCACAGCTGGGACGTGCAATAAACCGGGTAATCCGAAGGGTCACCCGAACCGTGTACGCGACGGTACCGCAAACGTCGCCGGCTGACCTGGGCGATTCCCGTAGCACTTTTGGCATTGTAAATTATATACAACGTAACACGCTCACGGTTTGACAAGGGGATGTCACCGCGTTAAAGAAGGCACTGATTGGTACTCTACAGCAATCGGCAAAGGCCAATCAGTGCCCCTCCATCATACCAAAATGCAATTCTCGAGGAAACCCCCAAAAGGCAGAAACGCCCACACTCCCAGAAGAATCACGAGTTCGAGCATCGAACGATTAGAACACACTCTTCTTCAAATCATCAACCGAGACACATCGGTCTCCATACTTCGGCGCGCCGCTACATAC
>NW_027584064.1:0-2204 GCF_028453695.1 Augochlora pura
TATGATTTAGGATAATTAGTTATCCCATAATCGTTATTAATTAATTTCGTTTAACTCCTTACACTACGACACCTTTCATGCTGCGTTGATTAGCACTTATTTGTTCTTAATATTTTCCCTAATAGGACCGAACAATTTTTGTTTCTCCTGTTATTTTTATTTACTTTCGTTTCTAAACTTTGAGAACAGACTAATTAAATTTGATTTCGATTTAAGAGAAATTAATGATATTAATATTTAATAAATCTCGCATATAACTTAACTCGTTATTATAGCGCAAAGGTTTAAGTAAAGGAGGGAAGCACGAATGAGATCTAGCCAATTTTCAATAACTAGTTGGAGCGTTCAGGTAATGCAGCTTGCGTACCGCGAATATAAATGTTTTGAGCCTCGAGACAAGTTGTAAGTCAGGCGCACCTGTATACATGCATATTACATTCTGCGGACCCGGCTGGCATGAAATGCGAGACAATCGTCTTCTGCCTGTATTATATTTGCGGTCAGATACAATTCCATTACTTAGCGCGAGCCATATCGTTGCATTTGCGAAAGCTCCGTGATTAGCTACGCAACGCAATCCTAACGCTTCATGAATTTCACATCAGCGGTGTGTTACTCCGCGCCATAGATTGGTCAGAAAATTTCAGCCCAACGCACAATTTTATTTGGCAATTCTGCCAATGATATTGAAAGTTGTGCAAGTCAAATATATAATATTTCGTTTTCAGATGTTAAATACTATCGAATACAAGCATATTAAACAATTTTTTATTAATATCATAATTTTTCTTTATTATTATTATTATTTTACTAATATTATATATTGTATGATCTCTCGACGTGCAATTTATATACTGTTTCAAATTTTATTTAATAAGTGAATACTTGATTGACTTACACCACTTTCAAAATTAATAAAAATCCTAGTCATTGACCTAAAATAAGGAAAAATAAATAAATGGGATAACTTATTTACTTACATTTCATATAATAAATTTTTTTATTAAATATATACAATATATATGTCGTATTTTATCTGTCTCAATTTTTTTTGGTTTAATGATTTACACTACTTTCAAAGCCTACAACACAATTACATATAACTAATCAGTTGTCTGCATTTTTAAATCATTTATTTCCAATTGGTTGATGTTTGTGTGATCGTAGATCTTCAAACTTTGTAATTTTTGCACGTGGTGTGCCGACTAAGTAATTTGACTAAGCAGAGACTAAGTTCTAGTTGATCGTTTATTTGAGAGTCACCAAATATATTCATGGTTCGAAGCTTTTATACTAGCCGGTAGTTCTAGGAGGCGACCAATGAAACTTCAGGAAGATTCCTATTGGTGCGCTGCTAGATGCGATTTTCGTGGTGAAAATGAGCTGTGGAATTTTACCCAAAAAGAGAAAAATCCGTCCTAACGATACCGATGGTCGAAAAACGCGGAGCTGTGATTTTATGACCGGGCCAAAGTCCGGTCAACAGCCCTCATCTGGCGCTCGGGTTGCCGGCAATGGTTTAATACCTTTATAACTTAATTGCTAAGTTGCCGGCAATCTGTCAAACTAATACTATGGATGTGCATAAAACCTAACACCAATAGATTCTAGGAAACGATTATAAATGTTTATCCATCGCTAAATGAAATATCCGCAAGGAAACTAAAATCAGATATTATTTATTTCCTACTTTCAGAGCAACGAGAAAGCAAAAGAAAAAATTGTTTTCCGGAAATTCATTTATTTTACTCAAAAGACCATACTGCGTCCACAATTCCGGAATTTTTTGTTTCCATCTAGTTCAAACAATTTCCACATTGCTTCGGAATAAAATAGTGCCTGCAGTTTGCATTTTGGATTTTGCGAACGTCCAACACCAGACTCACCCATTCCCGAGCATTTTTCTCGTGACCTTTTTCCGCGGCTACACATTCCGACGAAAAACCTAACAAAATGAAATAAAAAAAGAAGTTCCCCTAAATATTACTAAATCCGAACACAAAGGTTAGTACGATTCGTGCTTTTTTTTTGCTTTCTCAGGAATAATATGCAAAATCATTCTACAAGAATAATTAACAAGTATATACATTTATAGAAGCATATTTTAAGTTTTACAGAAAAATGGATAAAATCCGTTCTGAAGCATCTAAGTAACATATTATATAATATTGGTTTAATTAAAATTGTTACCATGTAGTATAAAT
>NW_027584065.1:0-2204 GCF_028453695.1 Augochlora pura
AATACTTACAAAATTTCGCGCGACTATAAAAAGACCGAGAAAAAGTTGTGAAGGTGTTCCTAACGAAGTCGAGTAGCTTAAAGTATTTATTAAAATACAATATAAAATTTCCGTCTTCGGATCAACCCGGTGGCGCTCGTCGAGGCCCTCCGTGTTCGAACCGAAACCCCGCTGAGGCTTTGTGGATTACATCTAAGAAATTGCACTTGATCGAGAGAGGATCGAGATCGCGGAGTAGCCCGATCGGTTCGTCGGCGCGCGACAAACTGCGCGGGGCAAGTAACGCTGTAAATAGGACGCCTGGCTTAATTGACTAAAAAAATTAACGCGGCGCGATCTTAGCTAGAAAAAAAAAACAGTATTGGCACAAACCGTTCGCCATCGTTCGCGAGCAGAGGAGGAACATAGGCGTCGGCTAAATCGCCGTCTGCCGCGCGCTAAACGTCAACTACGACGGCGTATTGCTATCAGAGACTGGTTCAAAGAACTTGGCACCTTGCGAATTGACACGATTCCATCGCACACACACACCCCCGTCGCCGCATCCAACCATATCATTGGTCCCGTCTTAAGCTAACCCTAATCGTAATCGGAGAATGTTCGGTTCATGGTCGAACCGTTCGTTGTCCATTGGCTCGATCGGCGCTCGTCGCGCATTCATGCTAGAGACTTAAACCGTTCAACTGTTCAGGCACTAATTCAAGAGGTCCGATTGCTACTGGTCAGTCTTAAAGAAATTTCACCGATCGCTGCTATAGTCATGATTGCTCGAGACACCGTCGATTGAAAAGGCTCGACGCAACGAGAGACACACTGTTCCCATATCTTCCAGGGTGTTGCACGAATCACGCCGCTCCCTTCGAAGCGACAGAATCCCGAGACGATTCGAAGCAACCTTTTCCATTGCGAAAATGTTGCTCGAACTCGCCTCGGTGAAACGAATATGTTCGCCGCGAAGACGGCATAGTCTTCGGAGACACCCTGTGGAGCCTCCCTATTTCAGAGCTACCTAACACGCCCGATCTACGAGTTTAGCCTCAGTTCAGTCTATAGAATCCTAAATTGGTCGTCGAGTCGAAGGAAGACGAGGTCCTGCGATCGGACCAACGAAGCTGCGCTCAGAGATCTGCCCGTTTTCAGATCGCGGCGCGGATCGGCCTCGTCGAAGCATTGATCGTCGGTCGGCAAGCGATCACCCGCGTTGCTTTTGCACTCGATCGGAGCCACCGGGATGGGGTACAGCTTCCGGTCGTTCCTCACGTGGCCGTCGTCGGCAGCTCCGCTCGTGTCCAGGTACATCAGCTCCGTTTTGTTACCGGTGGACGCGATCATTCGCGGCTTCGAGGCCTGTAACATCGAGACGATGATAACAGGAGCCGAGGACCGTGTCGACGCGATCGAGGACAGGGGTTAATTACCTTGTCATTAGCTACAGAGTTGGCTTGCTGCCTGCTCAACAGGTACAGCAGCGCCACGATGAAGATCGTGAGCGATCCAACGATAACCAGGATCGCTCCGATGTATTTGAAGACGTCGGACAGGGACAGCAACGTCTTCAGATCGTCCATGAACATGTCCGCGGTCTCGACGTCCAGCGAGAACCACATCACTGGGAAGTAGATCGTCGGGACGTCGTTGAATAGCCTAGAAAAAGTATTATGAGATCATCAGGAGCTTGTTTAACTATTATTTTATTTACTCAAAATATTTTTCAGGTCACATTATTTTTCACTTAATCCAAATAATACGAATATCTCGCGGCTGGACTTTAATGGGAAACGTACTTACGACACAGTCTTTGATGGTTCGAGGAGCACGTTCACCTGCAGCCTTGCTTGCACTTTCAACGGAATGCCCGTCGTCTGAAAGCACACGATTAGAATCAATTATTCAAATAAAATATTCAATAAATGAATATATAAGGAATTACGCGATAAGATAATAAATAATAATTACATAATAAATGAATACACAATAGTTATATAATACATAAATTATGCGAAGAATATTACCGGTTCGAGGGTGATGGCGAAATCGTGCTTCTCATCGTCAGGGTTCAACCCGATCACTTTATCACGAAGACTGGAATCAGCTCTGTTGAAGTGAGGAAGACTGGCGAACACCGGAGCCCCATAGCGACACGAGCTGACGTTCATCAGGCCTACGGGGGTGCATTTCCCGTTGCAGTAACAGTTGCCTATGTT
>NW_027584066.1:0-2203 GCF_028453695.1 Augochlora pura
AATTAATTTTTCAATTTTTATATAAAACATGATAATGTGCCCGAAACACGTTGTCTGTGGTGGGGATGACTGGGCAGGACGCTTGCACTCGGGGGTGGACGGGTGTTTTGGCAACGCGTGGAAATTCCAGCTGGCTAGGATCGCCGATGCCGATACCCTTTTTCCTTAGTCTTGGGACTTTATGACAGGGCTTCTTGGAGCTGTGAGACTAAATAATGGCATTACCTTCATTATTCTGAAATCTATTTGATTTTATGTGCCACAAGTAACTGCGGACCGGTCCGCTAACGAGACTGCAGTAACCCTAAACGAACTGCTGAAAAACTCACAGATGGTCAGCCATACCATAAAGTCATTTCTAAAAACTCTCGCCTTAACAATTTCCTCGATAAAACGAGAGTATTTTTGATCCCCAACCGGCTCCATTTACTTTCATTCTCAGATTTTAATAACAAATGATTCAAATTTTGTTTCGATTCACAAGAAACGATCGTCAGTCATATTTATTAAGTTACTGCCTCGCAAGTGGTTAATCTCGCAACTTATTTGTTTCGTTTCCCCGACCGTTTTTCCATCCGCCATCGCGCTTGGCTAGCAAACACACTCTTGGTAAATTAATAGCAACGAGTTTCCGTGGAAATAACTGCATCCTATCACGATCCCTGATGTTCCATCGTGCATACGTGAAAACAGTTCCCCCGGATGGTGTTCTCATCGTGCGTCAAGCTGTACACACACACACATACACACACACGGCGACGACGACGACGGCGACGCGGTTACCAATCGTCGCGTATATCAGAGAAACCAGTAAATACGAAGTTGGAATCCGGCGGTAACCGAGGCTCGATACGGGCACAGAGGAGCCCCGTGTACATTCACCACAGAGGATTTACTGTCAGATAGTCGATCACATGCCTCGCTTACTTATTGCGCTTTGAACGGGCGAACCTTGCTGTCTGCCTGTACAAATGCTGCATCCGTCTTCTCTGCGATAATACCGAAAAACGCGGGGAGAGAAAGGGTGAGCGAGGGACAGCCGGACAGACAGGCAAAGAGAGAAAAAGAAAGAGAGAGAGAGAGGGAGGGGAAGGGGAATCGGCGACTTTCGGAAAGAGAGCGAAGACAATACCGTGACTTGGATTACGGCTGACATGGTGAAACGATACACCTTTCCTCTGCGCCCAGGTCCTTTTTGATTCCGCAGCTCTCCAACGGAGGAAATCGGAATTTTTCAATCGTCCCTTTTCTTCTCTTCTTGTTTGTGATTTACCGACCAGAGACAGGGACAAGAGAGAGAGAGAGAGAGAGAGAGAGAGAGAGAGAGAGAGAGAGAGAGAGAGAGAGAGAGAGCGAGAGAGAGAGAGAGAGGGAGGAGAGAGAGAGAGAGAGAGAGAGAGAGAGAGAGAGAGAAAGGGAGTGGACAGTGCATTCGGATGCAACGGCAGCTTTGTTTGGCGTAGCTAGTAACTCGAGGAAGCGACAAACAATCGTCTAATCAAAGGTAATCGCGAACAGCCAACCACCGGGTAAACCTCGCTTAACGATCCTGTCGGACCCGGTAATTGTGCTCGGACCGATTTCTGGGCGCGATCTTTTGCCTCCGCGGTGAAATTTCTCCGACGGGCTTCATCATCTACTTGGCCCGCCGCTGTCTCTGTTTTCGCGTCAGCAAAATGAAACGTTACTCGGGGTGGCCTCGATGCGCCGAATGCTTTCGTTCGTCACATGCATCGTTTCACGCGGCGAATTAATTATGAGTATGGGATTCGTTCGAAAGAAAACAAGTACTCGAGACCGATTTGGTGTTCCGAGTAACTTTATCGCGTTGGGTGCCGAGCGACGACCGCGAACGATCTCATAAAGTCGAAGCGAGTTGGTCGAGGAAACCGAAATTGCAGGGTTGAAATCGACCGGAGTCGTTGAGTCTTTCATTGTTTCAGAATCGGTTGATTTTAATGAAATTTGGGTTGGGTAAATTGATATTTATCTTGAAAGATTGTGTCATTTACGTATGATTTATAATGTCGAGGTGTTTATATGATTAGTATTAACGATTAGCTGTTACAGCACTTTTCAGGTGGTTGATGATGATTTTTAAGTGACTGCTTATTAATAATAAAATTGTTGTTTTATTCGTATATATTAATTTATAATGTTTAAGTATATTTTTCTCTTTTTCATAATAACTTCATTTTCATAC
>NW_027584067.1:0-2203 GCF_028453695.1 Augochlora pura
CCGGCGTGAACGTGTTAATAAAATTAGCATAGATGTCGCCATTCAAATTTCCATTAATAAAATATGGACCGATAATTTTATCACCTATGATACCGCACCATACATTTACAGACCACTGTCTTTGATGTTCAACCTGTCGCAGCCAATGTGGATTTTCCGTTGCCCATAAATGCATGTTATGCAAATTAACATTCCCGTGATTTGTGAATGTTGCTTCATCGGTAAATAAGACGGTATTAAGAAAAAACTCATTGTTTTGAATCTCACGTTGAGCCCATCGACAAAGCTCAACGCGATTCATGAAGTCGTTCCCATGCAATTCTTGGTGAAGATTAACATGGTACGGATAAAATTTGTGATGGTGTAAAATGCGAAGTACCCTCCTCCTACTAATGCCAGATTCGCGTACAATTTGCCGCGAACTAATATGAGGACTTCTTGACACACTTGCGAGCACACCGATTTCCATTTCTTCGTTAATTATTCCTGTTGGGAATCGGTCGGAACGGATATGATAAGCGGAGACAATAAAAACACGTGCGCACACCGTTATAGCCGGATCGGAAGGAAGGACGACGAAAACGCCACCCTCATTTATTTGGCAAAAGTACTATTCACAGATCATCGCGTGCGAGGCGTCCTCTGACGTAGCGATCTCCAACAGTTCCTTTCTGGTGTTTACTTTTACGATCACTTAAACTACCGGTTTGCCTAAGTTTATCACACACATTTTGAAATGTTCGACGCGAAGGCTGAGACCGACGTGGATATCGTTCAGCATACAAATTTTTCGCCCTTACAGAATTTTGTTGGCATTCGCCATAAATAAGAAGCATATCGACTTGCTCTTCAAACGGATACATCGTTTCGGATTGACCGATCTATCAATACTAGTCTTAGCATGTTTATCTTATCCTGCAAACGTATTAAAGTGTCCTTCAAGCAGTGTTTATTCTCAGTGAAGTAAACGGTAAGCATTCCGCCTTCCTCTACTGTTTACAATACGTATGTTTAATTTACTACCAAAACTGTAAGTATTATCGCCTTTCCATCGACGATATCCGATATCCGACCGATCCATTTAAAAAAATGAAGGCGACCTTCAAATGTCCGAAGTGCCTCCACCTGCAAAAAAACTATTATCGCCACCGGATGTCCCCCTTCGTACTGTGCAATTTTGTTTCAGCAAATATTTCTGTGAAACTTATAGTTTCGAAGATATTTGAGGTGGCAATAGTTTCGGACCCACCCTGTATATTGGATCTTTGCTCGCATTGTTTACATAAAGCCAATAATCAACGTTACTTCTAACAAAATATAGCTTTCCAACATAATTATTAAAGCATTCGTACCATTCTCTTGGACTTTTTCTTAACCCATACAAAGATTTATGTAACTTATATACTTTGTTCAATCCGGTTTCGTAACCTTTCGGTTCATTTATATACAGGGTGTTTCAAAATTATTGTAACTCCGGGAAATGGGGGGTTCCTGAGGTCATTTCAAGTAACCTTTTCCTTTGCCGAAATCCAATCCGCGGCTTTGTTAACGAGTTATTAACGAATAAAGTTGGTTGCGCACGGACGATTTTTTGTGCTGCTGCGCAAGACAGCTGGCCGTCTGCTGCCTGGCACGCTGACAGGAGAGACGGCCGTGCGTCGCCTGTGAGCCGCGTTCGAATCAGTGAACAAGAATCTCATGAGTTTCTTATTATTTCAAAAATTCACAAATGTTATTAATGAAAAACATACCAATGCAGTTGTAAATGTTGTAATCCAAAAGTTGTAATCCACGTATGTAATCCACGTATGTAGAACGGCACAGATTACACTAACTTTCACTTTCGTTTTCACTTTCACTGCACTATTATTTCACACTGATCACACATTCTTCAACAATTAACACATGTCCGAAGCTTCCAGCGTTATTTTGTGTGGCCCTGAAAAGGGCCGATTAAATTTATATTCGGTGCTCGAAATGTCCACCGTTCATTTCGAGACACCATCTCGCCTGGAATGGAACTTGCTCTTGGACGGCCGCAAGCGTCCTTGCGTGTACATTTGCGACGGCACCATGTATTCTCGCTACCAGTTCGACTGCATCGGCGATTGATGTTTGGTACACCTCATTCTGAAATTAAATGAAATACAAATACAAAGTTAATGAAAATAAATATTAAAAAATTAAAAATAAATGCAAATTA
>NW_027584068.1:0-2202 GCF_028453695.1 Augochlora pura
TGTTACTTTTCATCGTAACCATGCATCTGTTAACAAATTATCCACGTAACCTAAAACAAGTTTCTCGCAGTCTTTTTAGGAACATTGACCGCTTCTACACAGTCGACGGTTTAATTAAACGCGGGATAAACAAAACTCACCCTCCCCGTTCCACCAGCTCTTCCTCCTCCTCCCCCCCCGGACGAATTGAACCCGAACGGTTCTCCCTTCGCGCGCCGAATGAAAATTAAATAGAAATTACGTTCCGTGAATCGTTGAATTAACGGGGGGCCGCGCCCGGCCGCCCATAATTGCGTTATTTTTCGAAATTGCCGCCGAAAATGCCGCGCCGCACCTCGCGGGAAAACAGTGTAAAAACAATTCGTCACGGTCCGGCGAGCGTCGGACAAATAGGCCGCCACGGAATATAAACGAACTTGTATTAAAAAAAGGAATCCAGTTTTTTAGGCTTTTAACCCCTTCGCTGTAAGGGGTTAATATTCTAGTAGATGAAAAAACAAATTCAAATTTCCCTAACATATATACTAACGCTCTTTAAACTACCAAACCTTAAACAAAACACAGACTCGGCACCTTAAAATTTCGTCGAAACTGCGAGAGAAATCTGCGAATCGAGAGCGCAATTCCGCCTGAAAAACGTCGCGGCGAATAAACCGCGGAAACGCGCGATAAAGTGTTGTCACTGTGCAGGAGAATGTCCGCGGACGCTGCAGTAGTATCGTGTCTATCATTGATGACAAAGCAGGTACAGTCAGTCCCATAAGTATTCGTACCCGCATTGCTAATAAAAGAAATCTGTCAATAAATTTTGTTATAATTTGGTATAAATAAACTTTACACATGCGTTCATTCATAATAAAAAGTTTATTGCAAAATCATAGATGCGTCCCTCGATTTCAACAAATTTCTCTTACAAGCAACGAGGGTACGAATACTTATGGGACTGACTGTAAGTACGTTGAGAAGAACCGCATCGCGGCGATAGAACGGGACACGTTTCCCGCGAGGGAAGCAGTCCGGTTTACGGTCCGCTCTTCGGAATTCATGCGGGTCGGTAAAGCAGCAATTTCTCGGGTGATCGTCCGTTAGAAAAGAGAGAGGGCCGAACCCCGTCCGAGGTGGATCGGCGAGGAAGGGGGTCGATTATGCGGAGCGGAGTCAGACAACAGGGTCAAGTTGCGTCTTTGCAGTATCGTTATCGGCGCGCCGGGGCGTAGATACGGCGCAAACGACGCGATGCGACGCTCGGGTAACGATGCTTGGCCGACGACGGCCAATCGGGAATGCCCCACGGATTATCCCTTTTAGGTGGCGGCATTTTCCTGTATTATAAGAGGAGGATTCTCCGTTGTTTTTCCAATTAACGTTGAAGCGTCTCGAATTTATTTGTGCTCATTTCGGGAAATATTTTGTTGTTCCGCTTTGGGGATTATAAATGGATTGTTTAGGGGGTATATTTCTTTAGAGTATAGCATGCGAATTTTTTATAGATAATGTATAATAAAATAAGTAAGATAAATTGAGGAAACGAGATTAAATAAAATAGAGAAAATTAAATAGAGCGAAATGGAATAGGATATTTTTATTCTAAACAAGCAGCTGTACAGTAAAAAAGAAACAGTCCAAAAGTAACTGTTGTATAAATAGAAATCTACAAGTAGGTCTTCGATTACTACAAAATTAATTCAATATAAAACTAGCTCTTCAATTATTACACAATTAGCCTATTAGTAAAAACTCTAAAAAAGCATCCCCGAATTTCCTATTAAAAACAGTCGCTAAGCAACCATCTCTACGACCTTAACAACTAAAAGCTGGAAAACCGTGGTTGGAGAACCAAAAAGAATCGGTTCAAAGACGACGCACGGTGCGCTCGCATACCAGGAGCACGCGCGAGCGCACCAAATCCCAGACCCAAAAGGCAACAGCCACTATACCGAAGAACCCGGAGATCTTCGAACAAAACCTGCGTTCGTCATTCGGTTTTTCAATCGCGTTTAGAACAGAAAAAACTGTTGCGGTGCCGTTCGAGCACCGTCGAATACTCTCGAGATGAAATCGTGCTCGCCGGACCGCGGCGGATGTCGTGTCGTAGGCCGAGACGAGGCAACGAAACAAGGACAAAGACCTACGGCACAACGGCTGCAGAAGGGGGGGAGCGGAGAGGCGGAGCGGTTCGCGGGCCGAGCCCGGAAATTGGCG
>NW_027584069.1:0-2202 GCF_028453695.1 Augochlora pura
GCACCGAATGACTTCTTTTTATTCCCGTACGTAAAAAACAAACTGAGAGGTCAACGTTTTTCGACACCTGAAGAAGCGGTTGCTGCATTCAGAATGTATGTTTTGGAGATACCTCAATCAGAGTGGCAAAAGTGCTTCGACAATTGGTTCAAACGCATGAAAAAGTGTATAGATCTTCATGGGGAATATTTTGAAAAACAATAAAGTGATTTTTGATGATTAATATTTGTTTTTGTTCTCTAATCCCGAAATATTAAAGGCAACCCTCGTTCTAATAACGAACGATTGAAGGATTGCACGTTTTGCTTTCATCATCGTGTTTAAAACAGAGGTTTTTATTCGAACGTATTTAAAGTCATAATCACGTGTTTCCTAATTTTTTGCAATATTATATAACTTGATTAAAATACTGTTGAAAATTTTCTCGAATCTTATAGTATTCAATAAATGTTTACAGTACGCAAAGAGATTATTATGATTTAAGTCTATATACATTTATTTCCATACCAAAAATAAAGTTGTAATGTGTACGAATAGCAGCTGTCTAGAACTTTATATTACTTAATAAATGTTTATTGTAACCAATGATAATGTTATCATTTAAGTTTTCGTAATTTATTTCTATACTAAAAATAAATTTGTTAAAAATAACTTCATTAAAATTTGTACAGTAAACTGATACGAAATCTTTGCTTTTGTTGTATGATAGTTTTTCTGTCAATCTGCAATGAGCATTGCAGAATCTGTCTGCGTCATCGCAGAGTGATGTGTTTATTAATATTGGAGATAGCGTTCAAGCAATACTAATACTGTAATCAATTTAATGCACCCGAGTCATTAATCATGCATCGGATATTTTATAATTAATTGCCTCTACGTATTAATCTACATAGCTACGGGTATAGAATTTTGATCTCTTGGTTCGCACAAAATTACACCACCGACCTTTGGAGGATTTCATGTTACATTATCATTATTATCTCGATTTTATGTATGTATTCTGCGATTACATCAGTTCAAACACAATGAAATCGTAAAATCTGGCATGAAATATTTGAACCATGGACGTGATGATTTTTATGAAAATATATATAATTTATCGGTGATTATTCCATCGATATTATATGTTCTATAACCATGACTTCTTAACAGATATCTAAAATTATTTTATTAGTCATATATCCGTTAATCAATTATTGTGGCGTCACGGAAGTCGTAAGCTTTGCTGATTATGATGTGACTATGTCATGTACTTTACGCGCTAAACTAATATTGTGCGAGCTAATTTCAAAGTTTACATGGCATTTATTAACAGCTATAACTCTAAACACTGTTTTGTATAACAATATATGTGTTCTAACAAAGAAGAAGAATTGTATGTGCAAAACGATTCCAATATTTGAATGTCTCACAGGAAATTGAATTCACACAATTGTATTATGACATTAGACAATAAAATACAAAAGTGATGTCAATTCCTTGAAGTAATTAATTAGTATGTAGACTAAAAGACAAAACTAATTGTCTCATTTTGTGCAATAGGTACATACACTTACTGACGAAAGTAAAGAAATTATTTATAACATTTGGTAAAATTTGATATTTTAACAGATGTACGTGTTATTAAATTAAAATTACATGTTATAGTGAGGCATATAAGACATTGCTTATATTGCAATATTGTCTTACACAGTGCATATGAAACATGGAGAAAAATGAAATAAAAATAAGATATTTGAAAATTACATAAAGCTAGAATTAATATCTTTATTGATGCAATACAAATTTTCATTCCATGGTAAAAGGGTTTACTACCAAGAAAAATATGTATTTGGGTAATATGTTTCTTAACTTTTCTCGATAATTGTAATGTACTTAGTTGGTAACTGCATTAATCTAAGAATCAGTTGCAGATGTAAAATAAAATAGTTTAGAAAAAGTCTTTTGCTTGACAAATTTTGAAGGAAGCCAGAGTTTGGTCTGTAAAGTGTTAATGAAATATACCTTTGTTATTTATAAATGTTTTACAAAGTTATCCACGGCGCTATTTCTTATCGCGAGTGCATGTATATAATTGTTTATTTAAATTGGTTTTCCCTAATCGGTAGACCGGAGGATGGTGGCTAACGGGACATGTGCAGCAGTGTTTGCCGTAAGACAGGAGGCAGCGTTGCGCGTGCAGGTCGTTCATAGCATAACAAA
>NW_027584070.1:0-2202 GCF_028453695.1 Augochlora pura
AAAAATGTTTTAAAGAATGATGGTTAAAGGAGCAACAATAAGGCACCGGAGAAAATGAGGCAAAAATGTTGTTGATCGTCGCGTTCGCACGCGCGGCTGGAACCGTGTTACGCTCTCGCGGGCGAGCCGGGTTTTTGTTTCCTTCGGTTTGTCGCGCGGGCGACAGTGAGCAATAGCGAGACCTTTTTCGTGGGAAAATCGCGACGTCGAGCGGCGGACACTTCACCTGTCCGCGATTGTTCGATTTTCGACTGGCAAATTCTTTTGTGTCCGGTGGAAAACAGTGGAATCTCGACGATACGAGGGTTTTGGCGGTCGAATTTTTGGTGTCGCGCGTTCGTATTTCTAGCCGTGGGAACGCGCGTTTGAATTTTCTGTTTTTTATTGGGGTGGTTAGCGATTATTTAACGCGTCGAGTAATAAATTATCCATCCCGAAAATACGGACAATTTAAATATATTTTGTTGGGGTTGTTAGTGATAATTTAACGCGTCGAGTAATAAATTGTCCATTGCCAAAATAATAACAATTTAAATAGAATATTGGACCTTCTTTGCTCCATTTGACCCTGTTTAATTCTGCTTTCATACTAAACTGTCCATAGAGAATATCCTCATACTAGACTATACCTTCTTCTTGATGCTCATTTAGGTACTTTTTCCCAATAATTTTTATATTTATTGTTTTAGGGAAGAGGAGCGTGGAGCGTGATCCTCTCTATCGACAGCGTTCAGAAATCCGACACAGAGAAGGTATACGTCCTGGAAGCTCGCAACGACGAAGGAGCTTACGAATACAGTATCGTTTTATCAACCTCCACAGAACCCGCAGGTAAACCATCGGAACAACCATCGCCGATCAATCCTACCGAATCATTTCACCATCACTTCGCACCAGTCTAGCGAGACACTGAATTTCCTTAATCTGACAGAAAAATAGCAACTCTTGTCAGTACCTTATACATGAAAATTATCGGTGGTAGTAATTAAAAATCAAGTAATATTTATCGGCCAATTTTCCAATTTTATTAAACTCTGAATCAAATATTTATCAATTCTTTATTAAAATCAAAGATTTATCAATTCTATCAATTGAAATAATTTAAAAAAATATGTAGTCTCCAAGAATTTATTTTTATTGAAATAATTTTAATTGCTCGTGAATTCAAGGGGATTTTAATTATGTTTGTTGGACTTTTTGGGCAACCTAATTATTTACAAACTTCCAGCTGATTTATTTAAAGATTTAAGGATCGAATAATGCCATACAGTGGATTCTAGCTAGTTAATTATTTCGTCGACTGTTTAATCATCCGTCGACGATTAAATGCCACAAAATCGGCGGATCGCGACGAAAAAAAACGTTCGAAAAAATCACTGGTGGAACTGTCGATCATGCTGTTAGCACACACGCACTTCATATATTCGTCACTTCTCGTCTCGTCCAGCCGAGCATACTCACTCGCTGTCTATCGATCTACGTCACGTTCATTGTCACCTTCACGTCACCGTCATTACACACCTTCGGGTCTCGCCCGAAAATATCAATTAGAATATCTCTCTGTTTTCTCATTCGATTGTTCTCTCTCTCTCTCTCTCTTTTCTGTGTCACTGTCTCTGTTCTTTTTGTACATTGACGGTTCTGAAGACAATCATTGCAGGTCCAGTTTTCTTCAAAAATTAATGGAAGCACCTTTTAACATACAATCCTTCTAAATAAATTAATAATATATAGCACAGTACTTATATCTAATAAAGAATGACTGACCAAAATATTCTGTAAAAGCATTCTATTAAATAATTAACTATTAATATTAATTTTGCTTTTTTCTATAGAATAGAAATACTTTTATTTAATTAATTTGATCTTTGTATTATTAATGGTAGGGTGGTATTGTTTTATTATCTATTTGCCAAATTCTTGTTCATTTAAATTTTAAAATCAATGGACTTGCTCTGGTCGGCTTCCGAGCCGTCACTATGTACTTTCGATGTGTCTTCTAACGATATCGATCCTTCACCGCATGCACTCACACAGGGGCGTTCAGTCACTTCTATGGTAAGCTCTCCGAACACATGCACGCACTAGGTAATGTCATTCTTTCAAATTACTATACGTAAGTAGACGACGCCGCTGCCCCTCTGCGCCGAGTTCCAGCCGATATATTACAAAATATTAAATATTAAAATATTAAAATATTAA
>NW_027584071.1:0-7330 GCF_028453695.1 Augochlora pura
GGCTGTCCGTTGGTGACGTCACCGACGGAGTCAGGTGACGTTTGAGGTAATTCGCGGCAACGGCGGTCGGTGGAACGTCGACGACGCCAGCCGTCCGAAAGCCACCGAGACGCGCGAGAATTTCGAGAGATCCTTTTCTCTCCTCTCTCAACGAGCGCCGGCGATCTCCTTCTAAATCGGGAACGCTCCTCGGAGACCCATTCGTTTCTGGTAAACCGCGGTAATGGATAGGCAATGGGGTTCTGCCGCATCCGGGAAACGGACGACGACGACGAACCGCTGTCGTTTACACTTTCACGGATGCCGTTGCCTCGAAACGTTACCGCGGTAGTATCCGACTTTGAGAACGCTACCTGTAAAGGGGGGAGTGGCAGATTAAACGCCACGGATCAGCGGTGGATCACCGTGGATCGTCGCGAATCAACGTGGCCGCGGGCACGGATTGTTGAACTCTGCGTTAACCTCTTACCGTACTTTATCAAGTCCAACTCGCGATGGTAATTACTAGTAATAAATTATTAAATATGGATGTTATTCTGTTCTTTAAAGTTGGAATAAAATTCGACTCCCTTGTTATTTGTAATAACAACTTTTAGTTGTAAAGGGTAGTCCAGCGGTGCCATCTTTGATTTCTTTATAAGGCGGGTGTAGCATTTCTCCAACGACGAGTAAGGTACAAGTATCAGGAGGATGGATTTCGAGTACAATAAGGATGAAATATTTTTATTCCAAGAACGTAATCATAGCACATATATAGTAATTAAATACTACTATTACTAATAATAATCTAGTGCTAAATAATAAATTAATATAGAATACTAAATTCGATTAATATTATATACTAAATAATAAATTAATTTATTTAGTCTGGAAAAAGGGGTAGAAAGAACCCTTATATCTCTGCAGGAGTAAAAAGCTCCTAAGAAAGAAATTTTATATTGCACGAGTGGAACAAAAAGATGGAATATGTATATATAAAAATAATACAAAGGAAAATGATATATTACAAAGAGAACAATACATCGTAATAAAACTAACATATTGCAATGTGATACACCGAGCACACTTCACCTAATTGAGCCGTACCATCAGACTACCCCTTCCCTCCCGCCCCGCGAAACGCTTGAGAAATGCGGACTCCTGCCAAGCCCCGTGGCATTCGACGAATATTCGATCGCGACGAAGCGCGGATGCATCGCGCCATAGTCGATTCAGTCGTCTCGGCCGAGAACTGTTCCCCGGTTCATCTCCACGGGAGAGAGAAAGAGAGAGAGAGAGAGAGAGATACGTACCAGAAGCGTTCGCGTAATGGCGGAGCCGTCGTTCTCCACCCTTTCTGTCGTGCCTCGCGCGCGCGGAGGATGCATTAGGAAGGATTTCCAGGAGATGAGGAAAGATAAGAGGGGGGAGAAGCGCGTGGCGCGCGGCGACGTGTGCGGACGCGCGCCGTGTGTTCGGGGCGGATTCTGTCGGTGTGCCGGTCGCTGGTTCGGCGACGGCGAACACGGTGTGCATTATGCACGGGAGCGGGTATTTCCGCGCGAGCAACTGCTTCCGTGAGCGCCGCGCAAAGGCGAACCTAAAAGAATCTGGAAAATGAAGATTGCGTTTCAAGGAGACACCCCGGAGGCAGCTCTTCCGCTTTCCATGGTGTCGGGAGCCCCTGCAGACGAACGGATTTCTGCGCGATCGCGGTTCGTGGATCGCTGGTCTTGGATCGCTGGGTGCGGAGGAACGTGATCCTCTCGCGGTCTCGAAGACGTTCCTCTTCATGCCTCGACGTTCCGATCCTCGCCTTGTCATTTCGATTCAACGCCGCGCAGGCAAAGTTACGTCGCTTAAAAGCGAGGCTAATCGCTTCGACTTAGACTGGCGTCGACGACGACGACTACGACGTCGGCAGCGGCGGTCCTCATTTTCTCAGTGGACCCACCGGCACGCCTCCCGAGCAATTTCTCGGAATTTCCGAAGATCCTCCGCGGAGGATCCCGAGATGATTTCGGGAGGTCTCGGGAAATTTCGAGGAATTTCGGCGCCGGGGAAACGGATCAATTACGCGAGATTCTGCCGGAGGAGTTTGGCCAAGTCGGTACTAATTTGGTAAGCTCGGGGACATCGGCGAGAGACCCGTGCCGTCCCCTGCGCACATCCCTCCCCCCCCCCCCTCCAGCGCTGCTACCCCGCCGGGCCGTAACTCCGCAGCGCGTAATATCCCATTTAATCGAACTTCATTGGCACCTCCGCGAGGCACTAGGCCCGGGGCTTAATATCGCGACAAATTGCATCTGGCTTGATTTACCAAGGAAACTGATCATCGGCGGGATCCGCGTCTCCGAGCCGCCATTCAACTAACCCTGACTACCCACGGCTCTGCGACACGGTCTTTCTGTTCGCCGAAAAACCATTTTATCGAATTTTCCCGGCGTCCGACGGAAACCGAGCAGGAGAGAGAAAGAGAGAGAGAGAGAGAGAGAGAGAAGACTGTAGCTAATCCGGTGACTGGCGTGGAGCCTCTCGACGTCGCTGCTCGACGCCGCTCGACGCGGCAAAATTTTATTAGAACCGTCGGCTGCGACAGCAAACTTGCTCCCTTTAATTCACTTTGGCAACACGTTCCGCCGCCGCTTTGAGCGCGTATAAATTTGCCAGCGCGCGTGTGCAATTATGTAAAACCCCCGCGCCGCAAGCGTCTAGAGATTATGCCGGGAATTGGGCCGCCTTTCGCAGTTCGTTGTCGCGAAGATGGCCGACCACCGTCTCCTCGGTCAAGACCTGGAAACCTGACGAATCGTTTTCCAAAGCAGTTTTCCAAACGATCGGCACGAACCTTTCAACGATTCCACGAATTACGAAAGCGATGGCAATTGAATGGGAGGTCGCCAGGTTGAACGGAGAATCGTGCACGCTCGTCGAACGGTTAAGCAGCGTTAAGCGACATTGAGCAACGTTAAGCGACATTAAGCAACGTTAAGCGACATTAAACAACGTTAAGCGACATTAAACAGCACGAAGCAGAGTCGCTCTGCCGGGAGCCGTAGTTCGGCAACCGTCGACAAGATTGATCCAACCGATCGCGAGCACCAACGGCGGAGGGAATCGTCGCGCGTCAGCAGCGTCAGCAGTCGGAGACGAGGAAATCCTCCCGCGGAGGAAGGTCTCCTCCGAGTCTCCGACTTGGACGGACGACTTCCGGCAAACTCCGATTGATAACGGTAACAACGTCTAATAAAGTTCTCTCCATTAGCGCGCGCGCCGACCTCCTGGTCCGCCCGTCTCCCCCCTCCACCGACCGCTGACGTTCCGTAGCCCTCGATTACCGGGGCTGCATCTCGCTCGTAAATCACGCTCGTAGCTGGCACGTGTGCCGCCGCTAATCGAGTAATTAACATTCCGGGGCCCCGTCGTTTCATTTCTACCGCGCGGAGCACTGCGCTTTTCGCTTTCCGCCTTCCGATTTCCGTTTCACGCTCCGCGGGGCCGCTCCGTCGCAAATAACTCGGGACGACTTCTCCTTCCCCCCCTTGCTGGACGGTCGCCCGGCCGGAACGTTGTTTCCGACGAAACGAAGGAGCCGTAAGGACGCCAGACTGTGCGCCACCTGTTACAACGACACGGTGGCATGTGTGGCGTTCTCGGCGCGAGAGATACCGATCGCGTCATCCATCGCGCGTATATACATATCTGTCTTCGGATGGTGTTACCGTGGATTTTTATGCGAGATAAAAGATATAGTAATTTTTATATATATATATATATATATATATACTGTAATAATATAATATAGTAATTTTTATAATTAGTATTACAAATCGCCTGAACGAAAAATCCAAAGGGGATTGTATACGCCCCACATGGCACGGAACTTGTTAATAATTTTCTCAATAAGATCAGAGCATTTTTTTCCTACATTGTCTCTATTTATCCTCGTTTCTCTACTTTAACAATAGAAGAATTTATTTTTACATCGACACAGAAGAAATTAATAATATTCATATTTAGTAGAGCTTGCCTAGAGCAGACTCGATGTTACAGTGCAAGGGGTTAAGAAATAAATAAATAAATAAATAAATGAAATGCGACAAGGTCCAATGTAATAAGGGTTACCCTTCTCAGCTTGCCACAAGACATCGGCATGCCAGTCGTTAGCTGGCTAAGTCCAACTAGAGGTTCGCAGCGTTTTCTTAAACGAGAGCGTGTATCGCGAGCGGTTCGCCCGACACGGTGCGGCAAGGTGCGGCGCGGCGCATAGCACGGTACGGCACGGCCGGATTTCGATAATCCTTCTTTAACGACTCGGAACCGCACCGCCCTTATCGATTCGTTCGTTACGCGGGCACGGTTGTTAGCCGGTAGTTTTTCTAGCGGCGTTGTCGACCCCGGCGCGGCGATCGAGAAAGAAAAGGGGGAAAAGAAGAGAGAAAATGATAGGAGAACGCGGCCAGCGAGAGGGAGAGGATGAGAGAGAGGGAGAGGGGGGAAGCGCGAATGCGCCAACTTCCCCTTTTGTTTCTCGGCTCGTTCGAAACTGGTCTTGTTCAGCGTTACCTCGAGGGGGAAAAAGGGCAACGAAAATCCCCTCGGCGAGAGTCGCCCTCTCGCGCTTTGTTTTCTTCCGATTTATGCGCCCGGCCCGCCGCCGCGCGGTTCCGTTAATTATTGGCCGCGCGGCGTGTTCGGATAATACCGTTCTCCTACGTAACTCTTCGGTATTTATAATGCGTTTCTGATAAAACATTGACGCCATTCAACGTATACACCGGGGCGATAAATTCGGATCTTTATCGGGCAAAACGAACCGCGCGCGCGCATTCGTCCCCGCGTTTCCACCGTCGCGCTCCGGCTCGCAGCAACACGCCGCACGAACGATCATAGTTCTCGTCGCTCTGCGGCATGGAACCTTGATTTCCAACTAGTTTCGTGCGCGTTCGACGGCCAGAGTAAATTATTTGAATCCCCGCGATGGCGGCGAGCTCTGCCGCGACGATACCTGGCGCTGCGCGCGCGCGCGCGTGTGTGTGTGTGGGTGGCTCGCTCTCTTTCGGCAATTACGGTAATGGTTTTGGTAATTAAATCGGTTCCGGTAACGGGGCTGCTGCTGCTGCTCCCGCGCCAGCTCCGCTTTCCCGCTCGATATTATCCGCCTCGGCATCTTGCTCGGCTTTTTCCGCTCCGAATTCGATATTAAAGCGACGCGCGACGTTACGGCGCGTTCGGACGCGGCAAACACACCTCAAATATTACTTATCGCCCGTTTACATCCCAGCGAACACCGCGCCGCGCGCTCCTTCCAATTATTCTCCTCTGCTCTCTGTGTTCGACGAGCGACGTTGCCTGTGATTTCCGTTTCGTTCCTGATATTTCGGACGGATCCGTTTCTTCCTCTGATATCGTGTACGAGCGCCTGGTTATCTTCAACCCCTTGTACTATTATAATGACGAGTCTGACTCGTGACACAAGTTTCGTGCGAGATTTATTAACCCCTTGCACTATAATAGCGAGTCAGACATAAGGATTCGGTGTAGGATCTATTAAATATGAATATTATTAATTTCTTCTAAATCGTAATCAAATTGTATTCTTCTGTTGTCAAAGCTTGGAAACGAAACTAGATAAAGATGGTAGAAGTGACTAAAATGGTCTGGTGTTATTGAGGAAAATATTGAGGATGAATAAATACTAATCGGTGCAGCGTTGAAGGAGTCGCAGTGCAAAGGGTTAACTAGCAGCGACGTGTCATTTCTCAGGACAGAACCCTCTTAACTTTTTATTTTACACTGTCTAAGTTATAATAATTTATTTTCAGTCAAATGCAACACTGCACTGCCTTCAAACTGTTAATATTTCGATAATAAAATTTATCCTACATGCTCTATTAAAAAAGAGTATCATAATTTTAACACTTCGACTGCCGCGTCATCGTACATGACAGAATCCTGTAAAATATAATTTATGCAGAAATTAATTTCCCCCCCCAATCTATTATAACTTTTTAACTGCATTAATACACGCTTCGCTTCGCAATCTTAATTCGATTAAAACGCATCAATTTCGCGAGATTTTAGAGATTCCCCGTACCCGATCGCCGGATTACAGGTGTTGCGGAAGAAACGGTGGTCGAACAGCGCGCGCGACGGTAGTTTATAATACCTAATAACCGTGTACCGATGTTTCGTAGTTTTCGACCGTAACTCGTGGCCCCCGCCATTAAACGTTACATCGCCCGCGACGTATAACCCAACTTTTACGTACCGAGGGGTTTATAACCGTTAAAAAATAAATGCATTTGCCGGGGAAATCGTTGCTGCGCGCACGGGAGTTCGACGCGCGGCCATCGAAACATAAATATCGACATTTCGATGGCATTTTTCTATTTTCTTTGCCGTTCTTTTTTTTTTTTTTTTTTTTTTTTTTCATTCGCCGCCGCGCATTTTCGTAGGTTTTTCCATCTCTTTTGTTCCGTTAGCGGCGGCTCGCGGCGGCGGCCGTCGGTCATTGTATCCCACCGATATTTTCGTTTGGTGGCTTTCGTCGAATGGCATGAAAAGGTCACCGTTAAATAAATTGCTATTGTTATTAAAAAAAAGCTCGCCCGGGAAATCCGCGAGGAGGGGCGGCGGATACGTTGATCTCGGAACCGGCTCGCGCGACGAGCGCGGAATAACCAAGATCCACCCCGGCTCTCGTTAATGCCATTGTTCCGCGAAAGCAAAGCCCGCGTCAGCCATCTCGTTTTTTCCGGCCGCTCTTTCCTGCGCCTCCTACCCCCCGCCCCCGCCCCTCGCCACCCATCCCTTTTCGCCGTTTCGCTTCGAACCAAATGTCCTTTTATCCCCGCGCTTTCTTCACGGCGGAACGAGCCTGGACTCTCCTCTCCCTCTCTCTCTCTCTTTCTCTCACTCACTCTCGTCTCTCTCTCTCGATTCTTATTTTTCTCGGCGAGGAAATTGTCGGCTCCTCCCGGCTGAAAAAAAGAATGTCTCCATTTAGCCGATCGCTCGGCGCGCGCGAAAGCGAGCGACGCTTTCAATTAAATCGTTTCGAATCGCTCGAGGATCTCTCTCCGGGGGGGGCTGCGCCGTCCGCTCCGATTTGCCGGGTGAATCGAACGGCGACGACGCCTCCAGAGCCGGGTCTTCCACCTTCGACAATGGCAGAAACGCGGACATTTTATTTATCTTCCGAGCCCCTCGACAATATAATTGACTGCCCCTCCGTTCTCGGGTTCTTCAATCTACGCCCCCGATCTCTGCAGAGACCTTGAGATATGCGGCAGCTCTCGCGCGTTTGTTGTCGTAGAACTTCATAAAACCGATTAGGATGGTGAACGAG
>NW_027584072.1:0-2202 GCF_028453695.1 Augochlora pura
TTAGCAATAGTATTCCAAAGACTCAGAGAAGTAGAACTCAAATTGCAACCCGACAAATGCGAATTTCTCAAACCTGAACTAGAATATCTGGGACACTTAGTGACAGCCGACGGAATCAAGCCCAACCCTAACAAAATTGAAGCTATTAAATCATTCAAAAACCCCAAATCCCCGACTAACGTAAAATCATTCCTAGGACTAGCCGGATACTACCGCAAATTTATTCGTAACTTCTCGAAAATTTCCAAACCCCTGATAGAACTCACAAAAAAAGACGTACCATTCCACTGGACGGAAAAGCAACAGACGGCTTTTGATACATTAAAACAGAAACTCTGCGAAGCGCCCATACTCCAATATCCCGACTTTGATAAAACATTCATGTTAACTACAGACGCCTCAAATGACGGTCTAGGTGCCGTACTGTCACAAGACGAACACCCATGCTGCTATATATCGCGTACCTTAAATTCAGCAGAAAAAAATTACAGTACAACGGAAAAGGAGTTATTGGCTATCGTTTGGGCCGTCAAACGACTTAGGCAGTACCTCCTTGGTAGAAAATTCATAATCCAAACAGATCATCAAGCACTAAAATGGTTACAAAATGTTAAAGACCCCTCTTCCAGGCTCATGAGATGGAGATTGAGACTTGAAGAGTACGAATACGAAATTGAATACAAAAAAGGAAAGGAAAATCAAGCAGCTGATGCACTATCACGTTTATATCCCTTAACGACAGACGGCGATCCCTCGATGACTAACGACGATTTATCCGATCTAGACGAATTACCATCCTCTGAAATCCCGTCATCATCCACAACCGTCCCTGCCAACGAACTTTACACAGAATACATTAGATGGAAAGCATTACCTAACCCCTTCACGATAACAAAAAAGGCCAACAATTCCAAATGGCCTCAAATAACAAAAGATCTACTCGGACCTTTCAACGAACAAACTTGGTTAAACAAACTTAACGATTTAATAGATTTCGAGTTAACACGAGTTAAAAACAAAAATTTTAAATTGGGTATAAACGATTTAACAATAACGAAACTCGAAGCAATCCACATCCAACTAATATTACGATTCCTTTCCTCTAAAGTTCCCGACGCAACACTAACCTTTGCCGACACTCCTCCCAGAGAATACACGCAAATTGAAAAAGACACAATACTGAACGAAAATCACAACGCTGACAGTACACAACACTTGGGAGAAAACAGAACACTAGCAAGGATACAGGAAAACCACTATTGGCCAGGGTTAGAAAAAGACGTACACCAATTTATTCAAAATTGTCGCATATGCCAACAAGAAAAACTTACCCGCATCAGACCTCGCGAAGAAGCCGTAATAACTGACACACCCATGGAACCAAATGAGAAAATCGCCATGGACATTTTCGGACCACTACCCAAAACTAAAAACCACAACCAATTTATACTTTCCATTCAGGACACACTGACAAAATATCTAGTACTAGTTGCCCTAAGAAATCAACAATCTACCACCATAATACCTGCACTCCTTAACCATTACATATACATATTCTCCTCACCCAAACATATTCTCACCGATCAAGGTTCAAATTTCGTCTGCAAACTTATGGATCAATTCGAAAATGCCTTCCGTATAAAACATATAAAAACCACATCTTTTCACCCCCAATCAAACGGTGGTTTAGAAAGAACCCACGCTACCGTAAAAGATTTAATCAGAACATGTACCTCGGAAAGACAAAATGAATGGGATGAAAATCTCAATTTAATCTGTATGGGGTATAACACTTCGGTCCACGAAGCCACTGGTTTCACACCCTTTGAGCTCACCTTTGGGCACAAAGCAAATATGCCGTCTACCATCGCCGCTACACCTTCCCTATCCAAAGAAGAACTTTTTAAATTTTGGAAAACACGACACGATCAGTATATTAAACAAGCACGACAAACGTTACAGAAAAACAAAGAAAGATACAAACGCGAACAAGACAGACGTATCATCCGAATGCAATCTGTATTTAATGTGGGAGACAAAGTACTCATACACAATGACCATAAACGAGACAAATTAGACACCGAATGGCTAGGACCCGTTACAATCACAGATAGTAGACCCCCAAATTACACAATCACATATACAGACGGACGGACACAAAACATACACGGAAACAGATTAAAGATCTTTCGTTCTATTCCA
>NW_027584073.1:0-2200 GCF_028453695.1 Augochlora pura
TGCTAAAGTAAAGATTACTGAATTAATATCAGTGATTTTCCTAATGCGTACACAATTTAATTACTAGTTAAATTCCTTGAGATTATACAAAACAAAACCCCATCTTTAAATTATTTTAGCTTCGTCGAATCGATGCAGGTTACAAGTCATAACTCCGTTATTATTGTATTTATAAAAAAAATGCCAAAAGAGAAAGGTAAATGGTTCGAAGAGCACTACATCTGTAGGTCTTTAAATTTTTTTTAGATACAGCAATGCATGTGCAATCAACAATTGCATCATTTCGTTAAATAGAAATGCATATTTTTTTACACAGGTCGATTCTTCTGTTCATTCCACGTGAAAAAATGATTAGAGTACCATGGCAAAAAATTATTAGATCTCGAGATATTTTCATAAGTATTACTATTGTATAGTAATCATTGTCGCTGTGTTAAAATCGGATCCCCCTCCGTTCCCTGTTCAGACGACGAGCCCCGTTTCCGCAATTTAGAACTGGATTTCGCGACCGACGAATCTTAACCGTTCTTAATCGGTTCCGCCGCGTTTGTCGTTGTTAGGATTAAATTAACGCCGCCCGCTTATTTTTATCCGGCCGTCAGACGAGCATTAACTTAAGGCGAACACAGAAAATTCTGCGTAATTGGCGACGCTCGCGGATCAAGGGTTGGTCGACGGGACTCCGGGCACAGCAGCGTGAGAATACGGCGAAGACGCGTCTCGCAACAGGAATTTAGATTAAGCGGGCAATGTCAAGAATTAGGGGAGTCGGCTGCGCGGAGTTCACTCCCTCATTACCTTCGCAAATTAGATCAATGTAGATTTATCGCGTTTTCCACGCGATATACGAATTCGCCGCTTTAATCGCTCGATCTCTCTGCGTCGATTCGATAATCGCTGCACGTGTATTCTATTGGGGTGGATTTTCATGGAAAATATTTATTGTCTTCGTTCATCATTCGTTTTCCTTGCCTTGAATTTAATTAGGGGAGTTGAGCGTGATTATGCGAATTTTTCTGTGTCGAGCTAAATTGTCTGCGATAATTATACAGATTAAGAGTTAAAGAAATTCCTTTTAATAGTTTGAAATAATTGAGAACAGTTTAAGGAGATTCTCAAATTTATCTGATTGATATTTAAATCAGATATTTATCAGATAAATCAGATATATTTATCTGATAAATAGCAAAAATGTCACATTCTGCGATACAGAATTATATAAAATTTTCTCCGTGTATAATCATTTTATCTACTTAAAAAATTAATATATGTTAATGATACTTTATTTATTATTATTATCTATTTTTAGGTAAATGGTTCTTAAGAAATGAATGCGTGTAACAGGATTCATAATGGAAGAGAAATGATTAAATTACCAAAAAGTTGCCTCAAAAACTTGGTAAGTTTGCTTAAATAACTATCTTTCGTAATATCGTCCAACATTTTCATTTGATTTGTCTTCTTTGCATAATGTTTAATTATTGTTCCTCAATCACATTGACACTTGCTAATGACTTAAATAAGTCCCACAAAGTGTATCTTAAAGTACATTTTAAATTATTTTTTAATGTATGCATGTTTATGCAGGTTTATACGTTTTATCGGTTCAAATATTGCCCAACGCGATATTCGAGCTGCTGAATACACAGTAACACCGTATCGACGAGTTATGTTTGGGCATACTGCGACGGCAACGCGCAGTAACATTGTTCGAAAACGCGCGTAGGAGAACAATAAAGATTACGCGCATCGGTAACACACTCGCGAGGTGCAAGTCAAAATTTAACGAGCAATAAACTTTTGTGGTGCACCACATCCTGCACTCTGTGCACTACCGTGCGACGTGCAACAGAATTGCGCTCGCGATTTCGAAATCCGCTCCGCAGAAAACAATATTCGGTCGCGGCGAATGCAAATTGCGATCAAAACGGGGGCTGCTTCATTCTGTGGTCAAAGTAATTTCTTTTCATGCTCTCAAGAAAGCTTTAAACATGCTTTTTACAGCATGTTTTATATTTTCAATATTTTTTCGCGATTAATACGATAAGTAAAGTCAAAATGAAACAAATAAATTAGGTGAAATAAATGTGACGTTTAATGGCAATGTTGGGATAATATAAAAATGTTAGAAAGTTTAATTAAACTGATATTAGAAATTAAATTTAATTAAACTGAAATTAAAAATTAAATTTAATTAAAC
>NW_027584074.1:0-2200 GCF_028453695.1 Augochlora pura
AAATATATTTAAAAAAAATGCAAAAATTACTAAAAATTCAATAAAAAATAGTGGATAAATAATTATAGCGAATATTGAATCGCATTGCAGATCGAATTTTGTACCCATCGTACTGTTTTTCAATTACCAGTTACTATTTTGAAGGGGAAGGAGGAGACGAAAGAAAAAACTGAAAAATATTTGATGAATATCAATAAATTGAATGTTTTCCTTGGTTTTTATTCAGTTATTTTTAATGCCCGGATATATTCGAATCTGAACATTTTAGCGACATAAGTTGCGACACGCCGACCGTATATATACGGGTCTGCACATTTTCGCCGGTTTTGCACGCCCGTGTTAATACGTTTCTGCGCGTTAACCCTAGAAAGATAACCATATGACAACGTACGTAAAAGATAACCATACGCTTCAGAGGCGCATGCTTTTCTAAGGCGTCAATTTTATACTAACAATGGATATTTATTTAAGTTAATCTAGTCATTTTAAAGGTTTGGCATTATTGTAAAAATAAAATGCATTTGTATTATATTTTTGTATATTTTAAGTAATTTTAAACTTAAATCACTAGACATCTATGAAAAATTAACAAAAATCAACAGTCTTCGGTTTATTTCGCAGGCGCCTCTGCGACGTAGGTTATCTTTCTAGGGTTAAGGGGCTAAGCTTCGTGGATTGTTAACGTATCGACCGGGCGGGTTCCGTAAAAATTTACGCGTTTAATAGTAGACAAGAGAGAGAGACTTCGCGTATCATTAAGTACAATCAACATTTTCGTCGCGTAAGATATTTATTTGAAAGAGTATGATTGGCTGCGAAGATGAACGCAACATAATATTACATGAAGCTAGAGCCGAGTAAAAATGAAAAATAATAAACCGAAAAATCAATGAATTAACCCTTAAATGCATAGAGTCCCAAAAATGAATCAATAACTTTTTGCGCGGATACCCGACAACAGTTTTGATATCGATACATTTGGCTGAATGGCAGTGATTCCTTTGTCCATTGACTTATCAAAAATTAACTAAAATAATGACATTTGACTTCAATATTTGTATCTTTCTGACGTTATACCAATTGGCGCGCATTTTTGATAGCGGGTTCATTTACGTACTTTTAGAAGTGGATTATTTAGAAATATTTTGGTGTATTCAAAAAAATTACAAAGTGCAATGTATTTCTTTGTTCCAAGAAAGGAAACGACTGCTTCAATCTCTTTCATACTAACTAAAGAATTTTTATGTCTATTTTGCATAGTGTACCAAAAATGAATCATTAATATTTTTCAATAAAAACCCTATAAGATATGACTTATAATTTTTTTTAATATTTTTCCCGATTTCCACTCATTTGAAATATTATATCCCTAATTTTTAGATAAAATTCATTAATTCATGCATTTAAGGGTTAATCGAGCCAAAATTTCGTCCGATCGAGAGCGTTTTGCGTGAAAAAACAGTGGAATCGTGCGCACGGCCCTGTGTCATACTTATATCTTCAGCAGCCCCGTTTATAAAAATAAATTTAGCGTAAATTGTTTCCGACTACCTATAGCAATTTTTAATGACGTCTCCGAATCGCCGATTAATTTTAAACTGCTTGTCGTTGGTATCGATTTCCGGCAGCAACATAAAATTTCTATCCTACCAGGGTCAGTTCGGTTATTAAAAGGGTTACCGCATGTATTCTAGAAAATAAACCGCAGAAGCAAGAAGTAGTGTACGCGCGATTGTACTTCGGATGACAAAAGGAGAAGAAAAAACATCGCAGCATTGTGATTGATTTTTCGAGTGTATAGAAGCTGGACGCGAGAACACAAGGGGGGTGGAAACCACGCGTCGACAACGATCAAGGGGTTAAATACGAGCCATTAGTGTCTGTCTGAGAGGCAAGTGCTACGTTTCCCACTGTTTGTTCCAACAACTTCGGTGAGTCGATGAGTTATGACATTTCGAGCACATCCGAATGCCGCGCATCGGCCCCAACCCTTCCGCTAGGACGACACTGTCGACGAAAAAAAAAAAACTCGGGAAAAAGCGTGCAAAAACTGAATCACCCCCCGGACAACGCGCCGAAATTCATACAGAGCCGCAAATTGCTAATAAAAAGTAGTTTGCGGGCGATTGTAATGGTAATGCCTAGGTAAGGCTCATTCAACCCTTATTTCAAATACAGAATTTTTTTCCTACATTTTTCT
>NW_027584075.1:0-2199 GCF_028453695.1 Augochlora pura
AACGTTTCTTATCATTCAAAGTACAATATATTATACATAATTAATAAGAATTAGGAAATTAATTCTTCCAAAACATTCCACTTGAAACCCTATTAATTCTAGGCAGAGTAATCCATCGTAGAAAGTGGGCAAACTAGCAGGTAAGAGAATCTCTGAACAGCAAAGAGACCAAAGAGCATAATATTCTGAAGATGATCTCCGTGCCGAGAGTGAGATTTCCGATGAACCGCGCCGACGACCGGCGGCAGTCAGCGAATTAAAGAGCGAGCCAAGTGTTTTTCGAGATGGCGAACACGCCTAAGTGAAGTCGTCCCCGTCTTTAGCCGCGAAGAACAAAGGGTGTCCGCGGTATTCAAGCCGGCCAACAACGTTATCGATCGGGGGCCCCCCGCCGCCGATATAGTTCGCCTCGAGAGTTCTTGAACGCGTTATCGAATCACACGGCAATTTAATCCTTGGGATCTCGGACGCGCGTGTCACATGGCAGCGCGGCGTCGATCGATCGATCCGATAACGAACTCTACCGGTTGCTACTTGTTACGCGGCTAGCTGGCCAACAGCCTCCTAGTCGGTTGTGCTAATCAGGGGGGGCCATGGACCACCATGACGTCACTGTCGTCGTCGTTGTTGTCGTTGTTGCTGTGGGGCGATACGTTTAATCCGGGGGCCCGGTGACCGCATACCGGCTGGCTCGCGAGGATCCATGGATCCGGGGAAAGCCGCCGTCGTGAACGCGTCCGCGAGGATTTCGTTCGACGTGTCAACAAACCAGAGATCCGCATTAGAACGCGATCCCGGGGCGAAATTTCGGGGGTTGCTTCCGGGAGATGCGACGGCCGGGTAAAGAGGGGGCTTGGCTAAGCTCTGCAGAGCCAAATTCTGTCGATGTGTTGAGTGCGGCGCGCGGGACAGTGCTACTGTGCTTTGCTAACTGCGATAGGGGATGATATTGGCGAATGGCGGAAGCGCGCCATATGTACGCTTTTGATGTTATATTTGTTGTATTGTGCTTGGATATTCAGTGTAATTAATTGGTACATTAATATGAAATTTAATATATTATACGTTTAATATTCAGTATAATATTTCATACTTTATTATACAGCATGATATATTATACTTTTAATATTCGATATAATATTTTATACATTCTTGTACTGAATTACATATTTAATAATTTAACATTCAATGTAATATATTAAGTGCTCTAATATTCAGTACGGTATATTGTACACTTTAATATTTAGTAAAATATTTTACAGTATAATATGCAGTACCTACAACATATTACACTTCCGCATAAATTATAATCTATCATACTTCAACGTTCACTAAAATATACCATATTTGAACGTTCACTAAAATATACCATATTTGAACGTTCACTAAAATATACCCTATTTGAACGTTCACTACATCCCAAAAAAACAAATAAATATTTAAAGAAGCAACAAGTTTCATAAAACAAAATCCTACACCCCCTGAAAAATACACATAACAACGCGCGCACATAGACCAACTAATTTCCCTTTGTTAATTCGCGCGATTGAAAAAAAGGATCCCCGTGTTCAGGAACCGCTTCAGCAACAGTTGCTTCACGATCCTTTGTGCAACCTAATTAGATTCCGCGGGAAATAATAGTGGCTAATGAGGGTGGCTAAGCTCCTTCCCGCCGCGGCTATAAATGCATGGAATTTTTTTTCCTGGCGGACAGAGAGGACGCGCTTCGCGTCGCTATAGTATTATTACGAGACTGTATGAAAGACTTTCTCTCGGCGAGTAGCGGGCTCTGCGACGCTTGTTCAAATAATTGTTGCGTTATGAAAGAAGTTATTATTATAGTTGGTAGGTATAGACTGTAGAGGGTAGAGTTCTAAACTGACGCGAAACGTTGTCAATGGCGCGCTTTTGGCCGCCCTCGCGGCGATGTTGAAGGAGGCATTGACTCCAGTATTTCGTCTATTAGCCAGTGCTTTTAGGGGAGGTATACTGGTTTAGGGGTGGCAGGGATAGCAGGGATGTGTTACAGGGAGTTAGATTCGACCAATCCATTTTTTCGGTGAATAGGGGGATGTTTATGGGACGCGTGGGGAGCAGTGATCCTATCGTTGTTTGATGTTCCAGTAATAGTTTCAAAGGTAATTGTTAAGGCCGAGGATTTTCATGCTGAGTGAAGGTGAAATATAATTGCATTAGATG
>NW_027584076.1:0-2198 GCF_028453695.1 Augochlora pura
AACGATGTCATATTCCATATGTAATGGCATACTCGGGCCTCTCAAATCAAAAAAAAAATTCGTTAATACCTCATACACAGCCTGCTTTATTCCATTTCAAAATCGACCCGCCCTTATTGGGAAACCCTGTAGAATAAATGACAATATCGTCGAGGTAAACGAAAAGCTCGGAGCCCTGCAGGCCCGAAAGGATCGAGTCCATTAAACGTTGGAAGGTGGCCGGTGCGTTTCGAAGCCCAAACGGCATCGGCTTGAATTGGTAGTGTCCGTAAGGTGTCGAGAACGCGGTTTTGGCAGCGTCATCTGGGTTCATGGCGATTTGGTGGAACCCGCCAGCCAAATCGAATACACTAAAGTACTTAGCACTCCCGAGTTGGTCTAAAATTTCGAGAATGCTTGGGAGTGGGTACGCGTCCGGAATCGACTTTTCGTTTAACACACGAAAATCAATAACCATACGCCACCGTTTGCTCCCATCCGCGGAGGCCTTTTTGGATACTATCCAGAGGGGTGAATTATATGGTGATTTGGATGGTGACACGATGTTATTTTCTAATAGCTCTTTCATTTGTTTATTGATTGCATCCTTATGGACGGGCGGGTATCAGTATTGTTTTCCGTGGACGGGAATATCGTCCGACGTAAGTATGGAATGCGTTACGGCCGTAGTATAACCTAAAATTTCTCCCGGCACGTGGAAAAGGCCTTGATATTCCGAAATTAGTTCGTGTATGTGTTCTTTTTCTTCCTTGTTTAGGTGCTCGGTTGCCATTTCACCCAAGATTTTATTTCGTCTCTCCGAGACGGATTTAATGGATATCGCGTTTACATGTCGTGGTTCGGTTGTACTCAGAGTTTGGAGCCGTTCGTTAGATTTTAATCCGTGGCCGGGAATGGAGTTTCCAAAAGGGTTTGTTCGCGAGTAGTGTTCGATTTCTTCCATTTTAATAGGAGTCACCAGAGAAATGTCACTTTCGTTGACGTTGACGCAGGGTACAAACGCATACCCATCAGTCGCGAAGACCGCGCAGTCGTGAATTATCACGCCTGGCGCGATCTCGGTACGAGGAATATAACCCTGGTTCGAGTCGGTGGTCCTAACGTGAATGCACATGGCGGTACGAGCTCCGATCAGGTATTGAGCAGGATCGACGAACGGGTGTTCGACACCGTTCCAAGTGACACACCTCTTTGAATAGCAGATATCTAGTCCTTCTTTTAAGAAAGCTGTAACCGGGTCCAATTTTTACACGGGAAAACGTACGTAGAGTTTGAATTAACCGACACGCCCGGTTACTGTCCGCGTCGGCTAGTTAAGTAAGGTTCGTGTCGCTGGACGCAAGGATCTGCCTAAGGGTTAATTAACGAATTTCGTTTAATGAAACTATGCTTTTATTGAGAGTCTTAAGAAGTGTAACAACGTCGAATGCCGACTCCTCGGCTAAATACGGGTCGTCCGCGGGAGAACGGTGTTTACAAACTTTCGTCGAGGTCGGTACTTTGATACGGCGTGGTGTTTCCGCGATATGGCGTGATGTTTCCGCGATACGGCGCAGTTATGCTTGCGGTAGCGTACAACCTTTACGCTGAAACGACGGCGAGGTTGATTCTTCTATACAGCGCGGCGTTTCCGCGATGCGACGCAATTATGCTTGTGGGGCGTACAATTCTTGTATTGAAATAACGGCGAACGGACGCGGCGTGTGCAGTACACGCGTATCCGCGTCTGGAAGTACAATAGCAACGCGATTTTAAAGCACGGTGAGAATTACCTGATAACCTGGTCACGTGTTCCGCGCGCCACTGAATGTACCAAGATTCCTCCCGGGGCTTGCCCACAGGATTGCACTTGAGACACCAGCGATCTATACTCGTGAGAAGGTCAAACGGCTTCAGCCAGTTCGGGCGCCTATTCGGCACCGTCCCGAGCCAGTTCAGTAAGACCTAACCAAGAACAGTACTTCGCTTCTATTGAGCGTCGGCCTTTCGAATGGTTCGATTAATTGATTAAATGACGGCTATGTCGTTTCTTCTGTGGCGACCTGTGCAACGTGCACACGGTCCGCCAACATACATTGTACGCGCGCTACCATACATTGTACGCGCACCGACAATCGTCCTCGGGAAGCACTCGGCGATCGATCCGTAGGGCGATCGTCGTTTATTCAACAATTGGCGATCGAAGGCGGGAGATCGCC
>NW_027584077.1:0-2197 GCF_028453695.1 Augochlora pura
TCTTACACTATATTGTATTATATTGTATAGTTATATTATCATGTCATACATAATAATGCAGAAACTGTTGTATATCACATTATATGTATTGCACTATACTGTATACAATATTATATGTATATAATGTTCGGAAATTTATTTTACTATTATTATTATTGAAAATTTGACGTTTCCTTGGCAGGACGGTACACAGCTGGTACTTACTAACGACAAGTACAAGCTTTCTAATGATTTCCAAAAACTTAAACTCGAATATCCATTGGAAGCCGACAGCGGCGTGTACATGTGTCGAGCGGAGAACAGACTTGGAAAAGTAGAAGCTTCAGAACGAATAACGATAAAAGGTAATTTATTCGATTGAGTAGCGTAGTCACGCTGGAGTAAGTAATTTCACTCCATGCTTTCGCTAATTATCAGGATTTAAAGCAGTAACGAGAATTCCTGTTGGTGTGATCATTTTACTTGTCGTGTTAGCAGTGATCGTTGTGATCCTGGCGATCTGTTTCGGCATCAAGATTCGTCGTGATAGGGTAACTTCTGTTTCTGGTCTTACCCCGTGTTTTATCATTGCGCAACAATTTCACAAAAATCTACGGTATTCTAGTTAAATAGAAAGGAATTAATGGAGGCTGGCCTTATGGACTTCGAGAAGGGCGCCGTCGAGAGTTTGAATTCTGACTTGACAGTAGACGATCAGGCAGATCTGCTACCTTATGACAAGAAATGGGAATTTCCCAGCGACCGATTAAAATTAGGTAGGTTACGATGAAAAATTTTATCTCGACCTTTTCTGCTGCGTATAAATTCCTTCTATAGTTCTATAATTCGACCTTTTTTCCGTGATGAGAAAAACAGCTTCCGGATTTGTGTTCAAGGTTTTAGTATATAAGCATCATCTGCTGGCTTTTGACAAACGAATAAAAATGATAGTTCACCACAGTGGGTTTTGCTAATATTTTTCGGCAATAACTATTTGGTAATGATTTATAGGAAAACAACTGGGAAGCGGTGCTTTCGGTGTAGTCTTGAAAGCGGAATCTGTCGGCATTTGCGAAAGCAAGTCGGTAACCACTGTAGCGGTGAAAATGGTTCGTCGTGGTCCCAATCTCTTGTACATCTCTGCACTTGCCAGGGAACTCAAGATCATGATACATCTTGGCAAACATCTGAACATTGTCAAACTTCTTGGAGCTTGTACAAAAAATATCTTAAAATGTATGTTTGGTATCGTTGTTCAGAGAATTGCTATTCGGATAATTGAATTTAATTACAATATCAATCGGAATATTATGAATATCTTGTTTATTAAAACAATTTCTGTTGATTCTTTAGGTGAATTGTTATTGATCGTAGAATTCTGCCGGTTTGGAAATCTGCACGATTATTTATTAAGCCACAGAAGCGACTTTATTAATCAAGTCGATCCAGAGACTGGCAAATTATATTTCAGCATCGGTCATGATTTATTAACAAAATCAGCCAGTGTCAGCACCTCTAGCAGGTTCGTTGCTATAAATTTTCATTGATGCTATCTGTTACTTGTTAATAATACTGTGAGTAGGAAGTTATCTCTTCCGGAGAAACTATTAGTATATGCGAAGATTCCTGTGCTGACAATTTTATATTCTCTTTTGATTGCGCTATAGGCTAAAATTTGTGGAATCGTCGGCTTTTGACAGTAAGATCTATAATTCGAATTCTGATTCGCTGCCACGTCAAGCCATAGCTACAGATTTCCAAAACTTCAGAATGTCGGCAGATGATCCTTTACTTACGTCTACACAATGTGCATCGTCCAGCTGTCGGGGGGACTATGAGGACTCCATTTTAAAACCAATTTGCACACAGGATCTGTTGTCCTGGGCGTTTCAAGTAGCCCGTGGAATGGAATATCTCAGCCAGAGAAGGGTTAGTTCCTGCGATTTCTTCACGCAGATAATTCTATCAAAGCAGGATTATTTCATTTGATCTGTATGCAATAGATGTATAACAATCTCTGGAAAACGAATTTGCAGGTACTGCACGGTGACATGGCCGCTAGAAATATCTTGCTGGTCGATGACAATGTGGCAAAGTTTTGCGACTTTGGTCTGGCCAAGAGCATGTACAAAGAAGAAATCTACAAGAAAAAGAACGAATGTCCATTACCCATTAAGTGGTTGGCTATCGAAACGATGAGGGATCGCATTTTCTCCAC
>NW_027584078.1:0-2196 GCF_028453695.1 Augochlora pura
TTAAAGCTGAATCTCTCCACTATAACCTCTATATATTGATTTTTGTCTGCAATAATTATTTAAGCAACTTTTCAACGTCCCCAGTCCGGTAAATTGACGCTGCGAAAAAGTGACGCGACAAATTACGTTGAAGACCGTCCGCCCGAAACTTCCGACCGGAAAAAGACGCGTCACTCACCTCAATCGCCCCTGGCAAAAACGCGAGGAGTCAGCGAGAAGGTGTCCCGTAAAAAGTCCCCTCGGAAGAATTATTTTTAGACCCTCGAATAAAATAGCTTCCGGGAGATTTCGATCTCGCCCGAGGAGCGTGCTAAATCGGCGACGCCGGCAATTTGTAATCAGCGAAATCCTCCGGCACCAGTGGCACGCTGTCGTCAAGTGGACAATAATTTTCGGTCAACGCCGCTGGTTCCACCGAGCAGCGAACCAATCGGCGAAACCTTCGACCGAAAGGTCGTCGCGGCGCGAAACGTTGCGGAGATCGAACCGCCGTACAAACCGCGGCACTCGTGGTATTTCGGGTTTTGCGTCCTCGAATTAAACGCATCGCTAATGAGCCGTCCCCCCCCCTCTCGTGGAATCGCGTCACAAGGCATGCCGGGCCGGGCAGCGCGCGAATGCGTCACGCGTTTGCCACCTTTAACGAGCTTGCGCTTAATAGGGGGACGGCGATCGCGGCGGCGAAAAGAAAAACGCCGATAAATCACCGGCCAACTCGGCTGCCATGCAAAACCAGCCTAACAGAAAACTGGCCATTGTTTCTGGCATGGAATCCGCCGCGCGCCGCATCACTTTTAACGTCCACGGTGATAATCATTCGCGCCGGTGCCGGTGAGATACTCGACAACGATGCCTTTTAGACCTCCAGGAATTTTTATGCCGCTGACGGCTGCCTCGAAGCACCGCCGCCCCGCTGCTAACGTTCTTGCGGACCATTACGAAAATTACTGCGCTCGGGATGCTTTCCCAGAAGTAATTGGATTGACCGATTTCATTCGTTTTATTCGATCGATTTTGTGATTTTAATTTTATGCTTTGGATTTTATTTTATTCATTTTATTTTACCAATTTTATTTGACTGATTTTATGCTTTTGATTTTATGCTATTGATCTTATTTTATGTATTTTATTTTACTGAATTTATGCTTTCGATTTTATGCCATTAATTTTATGCTATTGATTTTATTTTATTCAATTTATTTTACCGATTTTATTTTACTGAGTTTACGCTTTTGATTTAATTTTATTAATTTTATTTTATCAATTTTATTTTACTGAGTTTATGCTATTGATTTTATACTATTGATTTTATTTTGCCGATTTTATTTTACTGAGTTTACGCTGTTGATTTTATTTGATTAATTTTATTTTACCAATTTTATTTTACTGACTTTATGCTATTGATTTTGTACTATTGATTTTATTTTGCCGATTTTATTTTACCAGTTTTATTTTACTCGCTTTATCGATTTTTATTTATTCGACGCATTGGTCTACAGCCGAGTCCACCGGCCCAGCTGGCCCCATACTCCTCTACTCGTGGGCCCACCGCCCCCCTCCCACCATCCACTGGCCCACCACGCTCCCCTCTCTCCACAACCGGGACTCAACTCCCCCACCGCTCCGATCGGACCATCCCCTTTCTCTTCCTCTTACGACGTGTCCCCCCTCTACCGTTGCGGTCCCCTTAACGGCCGAGTCTCTATTTCCAGCTATAGACTTAACCTCACGACCGATGATCCTGCCGGGATAAGGCTCACCTCGACCGCGACATAATCGTAGGGACAGAATGCTGACATTCCACGGAACTTCCTGATCGCGGCACCGTCGTTTCCTGATAAAACGTCCTCTCCTACTCCCGTAGTCCAGCCCCCCTCCGCCGGTGGTACCGTTAAAATCTCCACCGCGATTCACCTTATCGTTACGACCTTCGCGTCTCGATTCCGATCCACCCCGGTCCGCCGATAGACGAGATTTTCAAGCGGTAATGCACGGTAATGCCTGGCGGCGATACGCATCGCTTCCGATTTACATATGTACGATGAAGCAGCTGTCGTTTCGCGAGCTCCGTGGCGGGGAAGCAGAAGTCGACGGACGTGGCTGGGGGCGATGGCGATTTTTTAAATAATTGTTTAGGACGCTGGGGAATTTTTAAATAACTGTTTCGAGCGCTGGGAATTTTTAAATAATTGTTTA
>NW_027584079.1:0-2001 GCF_028453695.1 Augochlora pura
ATTCGTGGAGAAGTATCGTCACTTTCGACGTCGCGGGAGCCCCGGGACGTTAAAGTGGAAATTAACATTTTTCGGATGATTTATTTCGCCGGAGACTTTCTATCGGGGGAAAAGCGCATTCAACTCGGCAACGAGTAGCTCTCCCGCGAACGGTATTCCCAGAGCTGTCGCCGTCTAGTAATGGATTTCGAATTCACCGTGGACCGCTCTCCACTTTCTCTCTGTCCATTTTTCACCGGCCGAGTTCGTTAATTCGATAATAAATCCATTAATTACCGGTCTTCCTATTTAACGTTCGTTTCCCGCGCCCTCTCCGGCCGCCCCGTAATACCCCTAAGGCTGCAGAAACACTAATCTTCCATTAAGTAAACATTTATTCATTCCTCTCGACGCCCGCGCGTCCGCCCACTCCGCTCGCCGTACCGAACGGGGGTTGGTTCACCGATCCCCGACGAATCGCCATCGATCCTACGCGGATAACGGGCCGTGCTCGACGAAATTTCGATATATACAACACCTATCGGCCAGCATTTTATTTATTCGAAAAGTATCCAGGCGCACGGCGCGCAACTATTAATGGAGAATTTGTGTTCCGGCGCTTGCCTGCCCCTGCAGTCGGCGCAACAAGTTCTCATTTTGCAACACGGTCGCTATTATTTCGAGACTTTGTCGTTCGCTGTTGTTTTGTTATTCGATGTTTGTTGGTTTGTTTGTTTTCTTTCTTTTTTTTAATTCAAAGTCGCGCTGATTAGTTAATTATAGGATTGCTTTTAATTTCTTTGTATTGGATAACAATCTTAATTAGGGAAATAAGTGGCTCTTGAAATAATTTATTTGAAATTTCGTAAATTGTTTGTACGTATTTAATTATGTATTTTACTTTAATATTATATATCATTTGTATTTAGTATCTATTTATATATATACTTATTGCATGACATTATCATATACATATTATCTATATTATATAATTCTATAAGAAAAAATTCTACTGAAATGCAAAATATAATACAATATGAAAGCTTCATGATGAGACAGAATATTTAAATTATTAAGATGGTATAATTGGTACAATTAAATAATGGAATCACTTGAGAGACGCATAAGTCGATGTAGATTGTTATTTACGTCAACAAAGGATTTTACCAATGTAAACCACAATATTGCATGTAAATTAATACTTAAGAATAGTATTAATCATTAAATAAAATACAATATTAATAATTAACTAAAGAATAATATTATGAACTAAATAAAGGACAATACTAATAATCAAATAATAATAGCATTAATAAAATAAAGAATAACATTAGCAACTAAATAAAAAGCAACATCATCAATTGAACAGTAACCCAGCTATCGAACAATGAACAACACTTTTAAACAGTATCAACGAGCTTAATTCGAGGATACGTGTTCACGTGAACCGTGTCGCACCTTCAAGAACGATACCTGTTAACGAGTACCGGAATAATTGAAAGTTCGCCGGTGTTTCGTATCGATTCGCTGCAGAACTGCAATTCCGCGTACTTCTACCGCGGCGCTCGCCATTGCGTTTGTTAATCGTAATCCTGCTATTCGACGCCTCTTTGTTCCCATTGTGAAGGTGGACTTTACGCGCGACTCGCGTACCACGCGGACGGGGGGGGAAGAATAAAAAAAAATAAAAGCCAAGCACTCGATAAATTACCTTGTTTTTGTCGACCGACAGCGATCGCAAGTGGCGGTCGAAGAGAAGCTTGTCAGGCTCGATGTTGATCGGGCTCTGTCTCTTCCCTTTGCTGCACAGGGACCACGAGGGATTTATCAGACCCCAAAACGAAGTACCTGAAAAACGAGGGAGAACGGTTATTATTTATACGCGATCCTGAATAGTACATATACATATACAATACTACTGTGAAGAAAAAGTAAGGTGAATTTGTTTATGAAATGTAAATTCTTTATTTATTCTTACAAATCAATTTCATCCCCTTCAAAGTAATCCCCGTCCGATAAAAC
>NW_027584079.1:2101-2196 GCF_028453695.1 Augochlora pura
TTCAAAGTAATCCCTGTCCGATAAAACGCACTTTTGCCAACGCTTTTACCAGTCCTCGAAACAGTCGGAATAGTCTTTTTCCGGTATAGCCTTCA
>NW_027584080.1:0-2196 GCF_028453695.1 Augochlora pura
CAAATTACTCTCGACTCAATAGGGATACCGGGTTAATTTTCAGCATCGTCGTCGCACGATCAACATTCCCTCGATTCTGGGACACATTGTTTAGTCTTCCGGAGCACAATCGAGCCACCGTGTCAGTCGGTCGATAATTGCCGGTTAGGGGCAGGATCAATTGATTATCGCCGCGCAGCTAGGCCGGCTTGCGTGGCCAATCCAGTTGTTTCCGTTCGATGATTAATGAATAATCGATAAACCGTTTGCTGGAAGTTCGCACGGAGCGCGCGGTTGGCACCTTTCCCCGCCGTCTACGCGACGCGGATAAATTGGGTCACAGAGTCGATTGTGTCCTAGCGTAAATAATTAAACGGACGTTACGTAACAGAAAAAAAATGTCGTCGCTCTCGAATGATCAATGATTACCTATCATCCTATCTGTTCGACGTACCTTCTATTTTTTTTCTCACCGCGAAATTGAAAAGAAGTTAGTTACGGCTTTGATCGTCGACGGAAAAATCGGCAGTTTTTGCAGCTTTTTTCCGTCGCGAATCGAAGGGAGAGAGAGAGATCTAGCCAATAAATCTCGCGGCGGCGCTAAAAACTCGTTCCCACGGAATATGCATTTTGTAATGGACTCTGCCGTGATATTTATTGCGCGCAAGTGCAGCGCACAGCCACTCGCACCGTGTTCGCGTTGTTATCGTTCGCGTAATACTCGCGCGCGCGCGCGCGGTTGCGAAATAGGTTTGATCTATCGATCGATGCCTGTCGAATCGCGAAGTCCGCGCAATTCGCTGTTTTATTGTGCGCGCACGATTCCCCGTAACTCCGCGACGGATTTTTACGAAAATCGACGTTTTTCGTAATTCCATGCCAGGCTTTTTTTTGCTGCCGGGTACTGTCGCCGATATTTATGCGCGAATGCATTTTGATACTTTTCTGATAACTTTTTGATACTGGACTGGATTACTCGAATGATTTTCTGTCAATTTTTTCCTTCAATAGGGCAAGCGCGCGAATTACGTACAAACGACCAATCAATCCCTTCTCTGAAACGACCGAAAGTCGTGGCATTTGCATAAGCGTTTCCGTAGCGCGGATCGAGTGTTCCAGGAAGCAATTTCGTGGCTCGCCTCGGAGCCTAAAAATCGATCAGCAAAAATCTGGCCCGCTCGGTACGCAGCTGCAGCTTCTCAGCAGGCAGTCGTCGTCCGATCGGCGTGCACCGGTGCTGCATATACACCCGTATATACAGCCGGTGATCCTAATAACAGTAATTATTGCTCTGGTATGCAAACGAAGCGCGCGCGCGCGCGACTGTGGCCCGGCTACGCGACCACGTACCCGCCGCCGAGAGCGTTCATTAAAACGCTTATCGCGTCGGCTCGATCGCCGCGCGTTTCGCATCGACGAATGCGCGGAAATGATAGGCTTCGATCGCTCGCCGGGGCTCTATCGAAATAGAGACATCAGTCAATAATCGAACGGATAGATCTCTCTTCTGTGCCCGTGGCGGTACACCGGCTCGCGCTAGGCCTTCGTAAGAATGCACTTAATTAACGAACGGAGGAGGTAATTGCGTATCGGATCTCATTACCGGCGCGACGATCAAGATTTTTCTCGTAGACGACATCCTCGAACGGTTCGCCGGCATCCCGGTGATTCATGGGTAGGTTTATTATACCGGCAGGCACGTGTCCGGCTAGGAATCGAAGCTTATGGACGCGTAATCGGCTGAATTCTCGCACGTGCCGCGGTCGTTCCTCCTCGCTGAATCACGAGCCTCTTCTCTGCTGTCTTTTCTTCCTTTTTCCAGAGGATGCCCGCGTGTCGTTTACCATCGAAAACTTTGAAAACATCGTGGCTTTTATCGTCTTCAAGTTTTTGATAACTCGTCATTAGGTTCGTGATCATTTTAGGGTATTTAATTACACTAATTATAGCAATTGTTCTGTATTAACTTCCACCTGAAAAATCGTACAAAAAAATATTATTCCGCCAAATATTCCTCTCACAACATTCTAACCAAATTTTAATTAAAATCAATTTTTCAAACCTCTTCTCAATTTTTATATTTCTTCTCATTTTTTGAACCTGTTCTCAATTTTTAAATCTCTTCTCAATTTTTGAACCTGTTCTCAATTTTTAAATCTCTTCTCAATTTTTAAACGTCGATCAATCTCCACAATAACGAACAATTAACGAAGAGGA
>NW_027584081.1:0-2194 GCF_028453695.1 Augochlora pura
GGTACCTGCCGAACCGCCAGGATAATGTCACCCCTGGCGCCTCATTGTCGCGCCGTCCGAACCTGCGGAGCTGGTGCGACACAACCCCATTTTCCTGGGACCACCAGCGGGCCGACATTCCGAACGACGCCACATTGTCGCGGTACGGAAAATTCTTCAGCCCTTTCCGGGCCCAAACAAGATTCAGCACTCGAGCCCTAATCAGACAATTAATCTTAAACTTAGGCCCACATTGAAAACCACCTCCGAACCCAAAAACTGGAGGGTATAAATACCACCCCGTAAACCAAATAAAGTCAGTCTTCTGCCGAACCTCACTGCGTGCGTTACTCTACACCTTACCTCGTACGAATATCTTACGAAACTCTGTCTAAGGATAGCTAGTCTACGGAGGCTACACTCTGGCTTAGTCTTATTACGTACGAGGACTATTTTCCATCGTCATCATCCAGTCCCGTAACAAAATTGGCGATCCTGCCAGGATACCGAAGTGGTTTAGCGAAGAGTTAAACTAGGAAGGCGATCTACGGACGACCACATCCTAGGGACTACGAGAGTCAAACTCAACCGATACCACGACGGACCTGTATCAAGGTAATAAAGCTTTCTCTCAATATAGAGAACCCACTGCTCTAACATTTTCCGACTCAGACGAGGAAATTACAATTTATAACAAAATGAGTAACGAGGGGCTGCATGAAATAACTCGCAAACTGGACCAGCTTCTGAGTGCAATTACACTACAAGACCAGAAGATTAGTGCACTCAATGACAGTGTAGGTAAATTAAACGACGAAAACATTAATCGAACGAATGAAATAAAGGAACTGTCCAGAATCGTCAACCTACAGTGTTTTATCGAAGACGACGCATACACCAGCCAAACCGGGCATTCTGACGACCACATGAATAACCAACCCGAAACCTCACGACAAACCACCATTATGAGGGATGGATGTCGCGCGGCCGACGCTATTCGAATCGTTGAAACCTTGCGAGGTCGAGACGATTGCGGAGTTGAGGAGTTTATAAAATCCGTCAAACGGGCATGCAACAACTGCGGCGAACAAGATTTGCTGCTCCATATGATTTTGGTAGAAAAAATCATTAATAACGCGAAACGCAACATCAGATACCACGAGATAAATAATTTCGAGGCTTTGTACGAAGCTCTGCGAAGCCAGGTATCGACACCATTGACAGTGAGCGGGTGCCGAAACAAGCTCAACCAGGTGAAACAAGGAGCAACGGAAAGCGTGCAATCCTACAGTCTACGCTTCAGGCAACAGTTTGGCGAACTGCAGTACGCAGTACAAGCCAAACACAGGACACCTACTGCCCGAAAGATCGCCCTTCAAGAAGAAACCGAGGAAGCCGTTAGGTTATACACCATGAACCTACGCAAGGACATCGGACAACTGGTGATCCCATCCGACCCTACCACGCTATCGGAAGCCCAGGAAAAGGCAACGGACAGGGAACTTTGGATCAAGGACGCCTAGTGAATCAGTTTTTCTAGCAACAAACGACCCGAAGAGCCTCACTACCGACCCGTCAGGCCGAGACCACCTGTTAATTATCGGTTTGAACCAGCAAAAAGGTCTCCGTTGACACAAAGAGCAAATATGAGTTGCGATCATTATAAGAAAATAGGACACGCCAAGGACCAATGCTACCTGTTAAAGCCACGAAATTTTCCGAACCGCCAATTCGGAAAAATGACACTCAGAGTGTTAAACACATTAACAGAGGAGAACCACTCAACCGAATCAACTATACGCCAGGGAGATTACGACACATCTTCGCAAGATTCGGAAGAATGCTACAACCGGCACGGCTGTTATTGGACACAGGAGCAGGAATTAACTTCATCAAACGGCGAATAGTCTCAAAATTTGAAGACTGCAGTAAAACGACCATTCGTTTAGGAAACGACAGACACGAGACGACACATTTTTCAAACATTACCACACTTAACAAGACACATAAATTTTTTGTAGTACCCGACGATTTCCCGTTTATAGAGGATGGCATAAACGGCCTCCCCTTTTTGCAACAGTACAAGTTCAAAATAACCAATGACAAACTATCTTGTGACGGTAATTCCATAAAATTACAGGAGACAATCGAAGTTCCAGTTGAACCCTACACATATACGAGCAGGCTGTGCAACCTTGACAATGCGGTTACCAGA
>NW_027584082.1:0-7315 GCF_028453695.1 Augochlora pura
TGTTTACATTGTTATTAAAATAAGCTTAGAAAAGTGTTCGACGCGCAAAGTACAATTATTCACGGTGTCTTAAAAATTGAAGCAAGGGTGTCATAAATTAGTGCGCATTCTAAAAAGGGTCCTAACCTCTTAGGCACGAGGCGTCATTATGGCGGCATTCGCGGATGTTTCGCACTTTACTCAATTATTTTAACATGATTTGGTAAAATAAACTCGTATATTAATTATTAAAGTAAACGATTAAAGTGAAGGTGTATAAGCCTGGAGGAATATTTATTGATAAATAAATTTCGTATTGTTAGTTATTAACCACTTAGCTGCGCGATATATATTTAGAAGATAAATTTTGTTACGCGTTTTATCGATCACACTGTGTATAATCTTTTTGACAATTGTTCTAAAATTATCTTAAAGCGTGCGAAAATGACTATGTTACCATAAGCATTTTGACAGAAATCGTAAGAGAAGTATTTTTATTATAAGATGTAAAATTGCCATTTCCTTATGACGTGTATATGCGTTGTATGCAGCTAAAAGGATAAAGTAAACGATTAAAGTGAAACTGTGTAAGTACAATACACTAAGAAAAGAATACATCTAGCTATAGCAAATATTCTATATAGCTATACCAAAAAAATATATGTATATATATATTAAGGAAAATGGTAATTTAGTAATATTTGGTATTAGAAAATGGTATTTAGTTATATTTTATTTATTAATTTTATGCATATGGAATTGTGTCTCGGGACTCATATAACAATTATTAATAATTTCAACAATTTTTCAAATCTAAGCTTCATCGTTGTTTATAAAAATAATTTTTTAACGTTTCAGAAAAATTTCAATGGCGCCACGGAGTCGCTGCTCGAATATAAAGGGTTAAAGTAGAAGAATAGTTCTCTTGAAGGATTTAATGGGGAGAGCCGTGTGATCGACGTCTCGCCACTTACCGTCGACGTAAACGCACCTGGAATTTCTGCGAGCGTTTTCCAACGAACGGACGCTCGCGCGACGAATCGCGAATGACGTCGTCGATGTTCAAATAGTACGATGATCGTTGCCGATGGTTTCGTAACGTCGATGTGGTTGCAGATCATGCGAGTTTCGATGACAACGAACCAAATCGTAAAGAACGGCTCGCCTGTCACGAAACCCAGACGTCTGCGTCCATAATTCTTCTCCACGATGATCCCCCGGTTCGGTGATCTTCCTCCTGCTTGGAACGAGAGCGATCCACGCACGGTCGATTCGGAAAGAAAAAAAAAAGAAACGCCGCGCGGAATTTCCGGGAACGGCGCGCGCGCGCGCGCGGTGATTAGATGCGTCGGCACGGGCCCGCCGGTCGCGTAATTGTTATCAACTTCATTTACATCGCATTAATGCCGGACGAAATTGCGGCACTCGCTCGCTATCATGCCGATCGTTAAATACAGCTCCCGCTTAATCGGCGTGCACGGTATTACGCCGAACGCCCGACAAAATTATAATCCGGCAGTCGCGTTCCAATATTCTGTTGCCTATTAACTATCGAATACAGTTAATAATCACGCGCCCGCTGTTGCCGGGGCTCGACCGCCCCGTTACGTAATTCGGGGGACGAAAGATTTCGCACGCGAATATTCCAACGGAGTCGACAGTCGGAATCGATCGGTCATTCAATTCGATCGTTCATTCAATTCGATCGTTCATTCGAATCGATCGTTAATTCTATTCGATTCTCGGTTCAGCTCCATCGCAACCAAGTTTTAAATATTACGCAAATGAAATTTCGTTCTATTTATCTTACCACTGGCGCGCAGCGATTCCCAATCCGCGTGTTTTCGGGAATTCCTCTCACCGTTTAATCTAACATTTCTCCATCGAGATTATTACATCGGCGGAAGATAAACGGAAACGCGATTTAACAGAGATAACTCATTGAAATAAATCTTGCTGAATATTTCGAACGGTATCCGCTTAATCGCTTCGCCGACTCCGAAGAATGCCTTACCAATTCTCCGTTTTCGTCGCCCAACTTCTCTATCGTCGTCCTTTCAAATTTCTCGTCCAACGCGACGACGTGATTTCACGATGATTTTCCGCTCGGAACAAGATTTCGCTGGTCCGCCGTATCCGGACCGAAATTCGGTGATCGATAATGCTGGCCGATGCGTCATTGTTTGCCTCCGCGATGTGTGTACAAATTATGGTAAATCAATATCTGAAAATGTTCGAAAGTTTGCCATCCGCTGATTAATTATTTCGGGCACGGGCACGTCGCCGTTGTTGCCGGGATACGCGGGCCTGTTATCGACGAACACCGTGCCCCGGCTACTTTTCTATCTCGCGAATGAAATTAACCAACAGGTATTTTCTATTACAATTCCATACGTTAGATGCGTCGCAAACTAACAAATGCGTTGTACACGAAACGTGACGAAATAATCAACATATAAGAACAACGCGCGTCCCGGATTATCTCTTTGACGCACGGCGGTGTTAAAGCTCGCCATCTTTGTAACACCTAAACGCGCGCGGCGGCGGTACGTTTCGCAGCTATCGCGAAAAATTAAAATCGCTCGAAGCAACGCGCGCGTCCTCTATTTTCTAAAATCCCCTCGCATCAAAAAGAGCATTTGGTCGATGCTCGAGAGACGCGCTTGCTACCCGTGAAAATATGTAATTGAAAAAACAGCGTCAGTTATTCGAACAACACATAGCGCGCGAAAATGTTCTAGTTACAATTTTTCAGCTAATGACGCGCGTTATTCCCGAGGGGGGAGGGAAACGAACGAACAATGGAGGGCGACGGATAATTAGACGAAAAACCGTGGCGCGCGCGCGAAAAACAAAGTGGCGGGACGGACGAGCGACGACCTTAATGAAATTACGATGTTACTTGCCTGAAAGACAGTATTCAGAGGTGGACCGCACAGGGGAGAGACACGCACGCACGCACACACGGTCGGAGAGCGCCGCGCAAAAGCCCGTGGCCGCGCGTCGAATCGCGCGTAGACGGGGGATGACGATGATGTCATCTCTCTCTCGGGTTCGCGCCGCGGATGCCGCGTGTTCCATCGAACGTGTGCGTGCGTGTGTGCGTGCGCGGTCTCCAACCACTGACGCAGAGAATCAAGGCACGCGGCCGGTGGGGTGGGGGGGCTTACGCGTGTCTCTCTGGCGCGGCGCGCGGGCGTAGACGTGCATGCGCCTCGGTGCATCTGTGCTCTTTCACTGTGGAAAAGTTGCTCGCAAAGCACCGCGGGAAGAGAGAGAAAAAGAGAAAGAGAGAGAGAGAGAGAGAGAGAGCTTTGTGAAAAGCGCAATTGACAGGCCTTCCTATTAGTGGACGAGGAAATATCGGAGAGGAAAAAAAGAGCGAGACAAGGCGGAAAGGAGAGGCCATAGAGATGGCAGACTGGCTCGAACGAGGTGGTACACTTGTAAGGGGGGTGCGAGGGGGTGAGATTGACCGAGAGAAAGAGAACGAGAGAGAGAGAGGGAGTGGGGTGGTGGCTGGTCAGAGAGGGGTGCACAGAGTGGAAGAGAGTGATGGGAAACGGATAAAAAAAGAAAAAAGAGGGAAAGAGCGAAGAAAAGGGACGCGGGGCAAAGTACTAGCCGGTGCAATCCGCCTCGTCTTTTTTTACATTAAGCTGCTAAATTTCCGTGTGCCGGCTATACCGAATATTCGCTCGGAAAGCCGTCCGATCGAATCGCGTCCTTTGATGTTCTCTCCCCCCCCCCCCCGGCCTTTTTGTTGAACCAGCTGAAAACGCGAATCAATTTTCCGCCGATTCGCGGCCGGCCGTAGGCAGTTGCACGCCCGACCCTCTTTCGTTTCGAGATTTTCCGGCGGTCGCCACGGGACGCAATTTATGCCACTTATAACGAGCTTTGCCGAGGCCCGAAGGTGTTAAGCTCTCGCGTCCGAGTCATAAAGGCGGCCACCGGATTTTCCAACGTATTATCGTAAACGTTTTTCGATTTTTTGCTCGCCGCGGTTCTCTCTTCTATTTCTTCGATAACCATTTTAACTATAATCTGCGCGGATAGATCGCGCGATAATCGCTGAAACGTTCACATAATCTCTGCACGATTCCGCTAGGTTTCAGTTTAAATTAATAGGTAAAATCTTAAACATAATGCGATGAGCTATCGAGCCGATGATCAACCCTTTGCACTCGAGTGGCGACTCTGAGGCACCACTAAAATTATTCTATTACGTTGCAAAATAATTTTTGTAACAATATCGTTTAGATTTAAAAAATTATCAAGTAGTAAAACTGTTGGTAGGAGTCACAGGAATAAATTTTGTATGCATAAGAATTTATTTTGTTAAATATAAATTCAGATTTACAGTTAAAATGGCTCCGAGTGCAAAGGGTTAACCTCTTACCGTACCACCTTTTTTTACAATTATTATAATTAGAATATTTACGAATCATAGTAAATTTATTAATTTCTTAGAATAAAAGGGAATTTTATATTTATTGTGTGCTTGTATCTACTCGAATGTTTAACCCTTTGCACTTGAAGTCACTTTAAGTCTAAAATCAAAATAGCTATTTTGACCAACTGTATTCCCATTTTGTATGATTTAGGATAATTTATAGATACGAGATTCAGTCTTGTGACACTTTTGATCGTCTTTTACATAGAAGGGTTTTTAATAATGTCAAAATTATTTCGGAAATAATATAACAATTTTCATTGGGTTATCAAAGACGCCACTCGAGTGCAAAAGGTTAACAGCATATTGTTATAAATCTCCTTCACGAGTCTGACACGTTAAAGTACGGCAAAGGGTTAAAATAACGTGAATCGTAAGATCGAGTTGTTCGATACAAATTATCAAAGCACTCGATACATTAGCGTACGAAATTGAATTAAAACTGCCGAGCTCGAAAAGTGCGCCTGTTGCATTTTACTGTCGCTATTTTCATTACAACGCAAGCTCGAACAAACTGATTTATTCAATCGTTTCCGATGGTATAACATGACCATAGTTCCAACGATATAAAAATAAAAATTGTGCAAACCGGTTAAAATCTAAAACGAGAACCAACGACGACCGCGACACCTTTCTTCGGTCCGCGTAGCCCGCAAATTAATCATCGCGCGCTCACCGCGCCCTTTATCAGCGCGGCTTCGAATTAATGTCTGATTGAACGATTGACCTAATTGACGTTCTGTCTGCGGCCGATCTCCGCCTCGCCCGCGGCTCGCCCGGGCGTCCCACATGTTTCTCATTTTCCGCGATACGCGTCCATTGTTCCGACGAGTGGAAGGCACACGCGGCCCGCGCCCAGATTGGAGGCGGAAATCACCGTATACACATCCCGTGCGCCAAAGTTTGACCTTTGCCGTCGTTTGTCCCGAAGGCATCATGCTGCGGAACAATGCGATAGCGTCCTATAATTATGTTAAGTACGTGGAACAGAGGGAACTGTATACTACAGCGACCAAACTAGCGTACAACAGCCGCGCGCGAGCGCGGGATGTGCACTTGGTTTACAGAGATTCCCTCTTGTAGACGACGAAGCGGGGAGAGAGCGAGAGAGAGAGAGAGCGAGAGCGAGAGAGTGCATATTACCAGACAGCCTATAATCTAACACTGTTGCGGAACATCGCTACCGACTATCCTTGTGTGCGATCAGACAGTAACTAACCGCATCCCTGTTGCCGTGCGCGCACGCGAGCAACTCTGCACGCTCGTAACCGGCAGGTGCACTTCTGCCGAGCACCGTGTCGAATGATCTCCACGAAGAATCTAATGGGACGATCAAACGTTTGTGATTGGTCCTGCTGGTTCGCTATTACATAGAAAATATATATATATGGTTTGCTTCTTGACGCGTTCGGCGCGAACAGGTCATATCGCTGCATCAAATAATGTTTGTTGTTAACGCAGATTTATCGCGATCTCAAAAAACAAAAAATACATCTTACGTTAGTAATTGGTCCTACTGGTTCACTTTTACATGGAAAATATATATGGTTTACTTCGCCTTGACGCGCTCAGTGCAAATAAGCTATATCGCTGTCTCAAATAATGTTTGTTGTTAGGTTATGTCAGGTTATGTTCCTTGCCGTATTTTAACGAGTCAGACTCGTAATAAAGATTTATAATAATAAGCAGTTGTGAACGAATTTACTTTACGTAAAAATTAAAGTTTATTCTTTTGTCACCAATATTTAAATATCCAAGTAGATTGAAAGAGACAATAAATATAAAATTCCTTTTTCTTCTAAGAAATTAGTGCGATCGACAAGATTCTGGTCATAGCAATTGCAGAGAAAATGGTACGGCAAGGGGTTAACACAGATTTATCACCATCTCAAAAAACAAAAAATACATGAAACGTTAGTGATTGTTCCCACTGGGTGTCTCACTTTTTTTATAGAAAATATACATGGTTTACTTCGCCTTGACTACCATATCGCTGCCTCAAATAATGTATCACTTCCTATTTTTCAAAAAAAGAAAAAAATAAATATTTATACCTTAGTTTAACCGAACAAGGATCGCAAAATTTATTTATCGCTGTAAATTCCATACTGATACTTCGTTTCGCAGTAACGCGGCCATTTTTTGTATTCGTTGTAACAGCTCGAAATGGAGAAAGAATTTCATTCGTTCCGAGGGTCTAAATGAGGGCAACGTTTCCATCGTATTCGAAGGATTTAATTCCCAGTGAAAAGTCAATTGGAATTGAATTATTTCCGGTAACAAGTGCTTAACTTTCACGAGCCGGGCCACTTGTCCCGAGCAGAACGTGGGAATATAAATTCGAATTCGGTGGCGAAACGGAATTTCGGCCGGCCTGTACCGTGCCGTGAACGATGACGTTTCGTTCCGATTTCCATCGTATCGAATTAAAGATTGTATCAAGCCGGGGCACGCGATCGCGTAAATAAATATTCAATTAGCCCGGTCACACGGTTTTCCCTCTTCACCGCGCCCGCTTCTCTAAACTGGGGATTATTCCTGAAAAGCGACGAGACAATCGAATCGCCCCGCGGAGATTTCGATCTATGGCCGCCGGGCGAAACGATCTCGATATTCGCGTATCGAGCGAACGATTAATTCCACGATAATGCGTTACTTCTCGCTGCGATTAACGCTTCTTCTCGAATTGGCGAGCCGATGTTGTTTCTCGGATCTATCGGCTTGCTCGTAAGTGGTTCCGCGATCGCTATGAACGATGACTAACCAAGAGAATAAACTTTGTTCTAATTCGAGACCGGTTCGCGTAATACGAAAGTTTAACAGTCTTGAAACTTGAGATTTATATAGCAAATTTAAGGTTATTCATGTTGGAATTAAAAT
>NW_027584083.1:0-2194 GCF_028453695.1 Augochlora pura
CGCCGCGCCGGGCCTCGGTCCACGGATTCAAGGAAGTCTCGACGCCTATTTAAGCCCCGGGAGCACCGCCGACAATAGCTCAAAGTGGTGTGCTCGTTAGCCGCGAGAACTTAATCGCTCGCAATTAGCCGGGATGACGAAACAACTCACCTAAGAGGACAGCGAAACGGCGCCTCCAGTAAAAATGACGCGGGGGAACGAAGACCTTGAAAACTGCGACAGCTGTCGCGTCGGACACGACTCTTGCTGTTGCATTTTTTATTATTTTAGTCCATTGTTGTAGGCTAGATTTTATTAGATTATTTTACTGGTTTATTCATTTTTATTTTAGGATATATTTTATCTAGGATATATCACTGTACTTTAAGTTATTGGTGCTAATGCTCTCTTTTGATATCATCCCTTATACAATAGTATTATAATTTATCTTTTACAACTATTAGTTTATCTTACTAGTTTATTAATTTTTATTCGAAGCTATATTTTATCTATGATTTGTTACAGTATTTTAAATTATTAGTGATGCTGCTACTATTTCTCTGTTTTAATATCATCCCTTCATTATAGTATTATAATATATTTCTTACAATCTTATTTTACTAGTTTATTAATTTTGATTTTAAGCTATATTCTATCTAGGATATATCACTCTATTTTAATTTATTTCTAATTATTTTATATTTCTGCCTTTTAATATCATTCCTTTCTTATACTATTACAACCTACCACTTACAGCATTATTATAATTACATAACAATTGCTCACAATCATTCTTCTCACTACTAAACATTAAAAGATGATAACAGCATGAATCCCTTGCAATATTAACAACGAATCAAACACCCGAAAATAAAAATAAATGAGCCTATACATAAACCAAAAATAGTCTCATTTTGCCAAAGGAATGATTAAAACAGAAAAAATATTAATATCCAAGAGTCCATTAACCAAAGTATTACATTAATTATAATGACAGTCTATATCCTTAATTATTAAAAGATTCCCTAATTATAAGAACAATTATTAATTATTTGGCGAGCCTCTCTGGCGCAGTAAAAGGGGAACAGCGTCGCAACACGGTTTTTGATCCGCGGCAATTAGAAGAACGTTGGCCGCGTCGTAACCGGGGAACGGGGACGAGCCGAAAAGGGTGGCTTTAAGCGGGTTTCATTGAAATCTGGGTTAACCCTACGCGAATCCTTTCTGTCCCGGTGTGTTCGCCGTTAATTTTCCGACCGGCTCAGCGACGCGCCGTCACTGCAACGGCGTTGGAGAGGGACCGGGGGGGGGGGGGCGGTGTTTGGTACTGGCCTAGAGAGGGTGGCAGGTTTTCTTTTCTTTCTCGCGAACTATACCTCTTTCTATATTTTCTGCATTTTCCTCGATGTGTCTTTCTTTCTCCCTTATATACAGTTTTTATATCTGTTTTTTTTCTGTATTTTTCTGTCTCTTTGTTGCTGTAGTTTTGTATATTTTTTACTGTATTCTCCCTACCTTTTTTCTTTATTTAGGCTCTGAACTTTTTTCAATTTTCTTTTTGCATTTTTGTAGTTTCGTATCTGCTCTTTTTCTCAAGTCTTTTCTCTGTCTTTTTCTAGGTTTCTCTATCTATTTTTCTCAAGTCTTCTCTCTACCGCTTTTTAATTTTCTCTCTGTCTTTTTCTGATTCTTCCTCTGTATTTATCTAGTTTTCTCTCTGTATTTTTCTATTCTCCCCCCCCCCTTTCCCTCCACGTTTCCTCTCTCACTTATCTCCCCTTTTTCTCTCTACCTCCCTCTTGCTTCCTCACTCTCCCTTTCTCCCTCCTACTACATTTCTCCTCCCAATCTCCTCCTCCACCTCCCTCCCTTTATTCCCCTCTCTCTCTCTGTCTTCCACCTTGTCGCTTTCTCTTTTTTCCCCGTCGTCCTCCGCCCCCCTCACCCCGTTGAATATTTCAGGCCGACAGCCGGCGTGGTTCATTTAACCTCGTCGCCGGGTGACGCTCGCACGCTTGTAATTGGAGCGTTTGTAAGTTGGAGGAGACGCGAGGCAAAACGTTTGAACAAGCGCGCGAAGATTAGAGGAACGCCGTGGTGGTGGATGGATGGTACTCTCTTCTCTCTCTCCGTTCTCTCTCTCTCTCTCTCCGTTCTCTTTCTCTCTGCTCTCTCTCTCTCTCACTGTTTAACAATTTTATAAATCTAAGCTCTG
>NW_027584084.1:0-2194 GCF_028453695.1 Augochlora pura
ATAGTAAAAATTAGTCTGAATATTTCCTCTGATCCATAGTATTTCCATCTCAAATAACTTCTTGCATTTTGTACATATAAAACATACAAATTGTATGAGGCAAACAACAGTCACACGTCGCACAGTTTCTCAAATATAAACAAATTCGACGATGCTAAAATTATTTTTAAATATGATAAAACAATTTTTAATAGCGCCTTAGAGTCGCAACTCGAGTACAAAGAGTTAAAAATTAATAGAAAATAAAAATATACGAATATACATTTAGACACAAATAACAACGTGAAAATGACTTCGACAATTATACACGCCATTTTGTAGAAGGGAAGGTATAATTTGCGCTGCGATCCGATTTAACCCTAAAATACGCATTAGTCATCGGTAAAAGTGGGATCGTTAGCATACTGGAATTCATACGCGTGAACTCGGCGTGATATAAGTCGGAAAATCAAAGGAAAGTACGTATTGTTCTGGTTCTGTGTTTTCTACGCGAGCGAAGGTTGCCACATCCACGCGATCCGTTAATTAGAAAACGCGGTGTTAATCGAGGTGTGCAACGCGAAAACCAGAAAATTCTCATATTTCTCGATGGTATCGCGGAACGGGCCGCGCGGCGGCGGCAGCAGCCGCCAAGAAACGATTTCTTCTGTGAGAACGATTTTATTATTTATAAGCGGGGTAGGTAGCTCTTAGGTAGAACACTTTCCATGACCAGAGAGCTATCCCGGCCCGTCCTGGCCCGATGCTGCAGACACGGGGCAATGACCCATTGATCCCATGGGAGAGACATCCGCCCGTTGAAACTGGAACGCAGGACGAACTGTGCCGACGCTTGTGCGAACTGTCTCAGGGATTCGTGCCTCCACCATTATTCCGATCACTTGCGGAATTAACAAGCCGCCTCTAAATTCACCGTACTTTTAACTCTGTAAACGCTGCAGGACTCGACGAGATTCGCTCTCTGTGTACGCTCGTACACGAAAGTATTCGAACGCTTACGCTGCTGACATTCAACTAATGAAATATACACTCTCAAACAAAAAGATAGCACGCGTGTGCTATCTTTAATTCCGCATTGTGTAGTTAAGATCACCTTGCGAGTGTTTCGAACTTCTGGATGGGAATACAGAAACGTCGATTATATCAGGTGAAAGGATATAATATATACTGAACGTTAACCCTTTGTACTTGAAACCATTTTCACTAGGACCTTGAATAAGTTCTCGCTGTTTTCTTCCCAAAATAAAAGCCTTATTTCAAATATAACCTTCAAAATCAGTTCGCTCAAAGTATTGCCCATCACTAGAGACCATTTTCTCCCATCTTTCTGGCAGATCGTTAGAGCATACATTAAGAGACAAAAACTTGAACAATGTTGAAGAAGTTAGGATTCTTGGAATTCAACAAACACATATCTTTATTGAATCCTAACCCTATTGTATGGTACCCTAATCATCTTTTACGTAGAATGAACGAAAGAATTGATCTGTGTAAAAAAAATATGCATTTCTATTTAAAAAAATGATGCAATTGTTAATTGCAATAATAAGGGAGTTATGACTTGAAACAATTGCGTGGATCACCCTCTGTACGTACACTCCCAAGCAAAGAGATAGCACGCGCGTGCTATCTTTAATTCCGCATTGTGTAGTTAAGATAGCTCGAAAATTCTGAATGATATGTAAACCCTACGTCGTACGAATATGAAACCATAACATGTCTTCACTTGACTTCAGCGAACTTTGTCAAAAAAAATATAAACATATGGTTGGGTACACACAAAATGATAGCACACTAAGGATTTGTTGATAGTTTCTTCAGTATTCTGTCAGTTCTTGAGCAGTTAACGTAGTGTTTTTGAGTCATTAAATGCTTTAACTCATTAAATTTATAAATTTACACAATGGGGCGTGGAAAAAAATTAACTGAAGGTAAAATTGCAACAATTATTACTTTGAGAAAAAGAGAAGTTACCATTACGGAAATTGCGAAGGAAATTAAAAGGAGTAGAAAAGTAATATACAATGTACTGAAAAACGTTGATCTTTACGGTAAAAAGAAGAGTAGCGGTAGACCAATTGAACTATCTAACCGTGATAGACGAGCAATTCTGCGTGCTGCGAGTAATTCTTGTGCAACAGCAAAAGAAATGGCTCGCAAAGCTGGTGTGAATACGAATATCGAAAACGTTCGT
>NW_027584085.1:0-2194 GCF_028453695.1 Augochlora pura
TCCAACTGCCGAGTGGCCGATCGTGATTCCACCACCGATCGAACGCGGGACGATACTCTTCCGCTTTTTTCGGAAGCTTGTCAACGAGTGGATTGTTGCTTCCTGCGTGATTGTGCTCTTTCTGGATGTGGTTTCTTTTGTGATTTAGCGAGGCTTTTGGATCATTTTTGGATATTTTTTGGATATTTTTTGGATATTTTTTGGATATTTTTTGAATATTATTTTAGATAATTTTTGGATGATTTTTTGGATAATTTTGAGATATTTCTTTGGATAATTTTTGAATATTTCTTTGGATAATTTTGGGATATTTCTTTGGATAATTTTTTCGATAACTTTTGGATATATTTTTTAAATTGAGGTTAGGTTTACGGTCGTTAGCTTCTTGATAATGGAAATTTGGGATGGTTTTTAGTTTTACGTAGACTGTCATAATTTGGTTTTGTTAATTTTTGCATTAGACAATCGTTTAAAGTATCCTAAGCTTCTAAAAAATATATTTCTAGTTTTCTTTACCTTTTAGCTATATTTCTTCTCTCTTATTAATTTGTATATATTTTATTTAATTTGTATACATAATTTACTATATTTGTCGTGTTATTCTTCTACAGTAGTTTAACAGTTCTCCATTCTTTAGCTATATTCTAGTAATACCAGTTTGTCCACGTGTGCATATATTATCTTATTTTATTTTATTTGAAGCAATTTACTGTTGTTTGAAGAGCAAATTCGCTTTGGTAATATTAATTTATTAATACTTGACATTTATCAAATTTCTATAGGTATTGTTTCGAATTAGATAATTACGATTAGAAGATATTTTGTAATTCGGGTGCGTTGATCTCTAGGGAATTGTACTGGACCGAAAGGGTAAGTGTCTATCACTTTGTTTTTCTCTCTTTCAAGTATAATATTGCGCTAATATCGGTTTGAACATTTGCAAGTAATTAATTATATTTTTTGCATGCGTTATTTTTGTACATAACACAAACTGTACATATATGTATATATTTTATTTTATTTTTCTTTTGTTTCGCGTTTAATTGGAAATTATTTCAGTTGTAATATAATACAAGTATTATTATTTAAAAGATTTTATATTATGCGTAGCTGTGATATAATATTCTTTGCACATAGACTAATTAATTATTCGATAACAATTTGGTACTTAATTATTTTTGTCTCTTTCCTTTTCTATGCTTTTACAATATAAAGATTGTATATTATAATATGTCATTTGTACATAAGTTATTTAGTATTTAATTCGTTTCATCCCTCTTCTTTTCTACCTTTTTATAAAATTAAGATCTTACATCATTTGTACATAAGTCATTTAATATTTAACTAGATTCACCCCCCCTCTGTTTGTTCAATCTTTTTATGATATTAAGATGTTACGTCATTTGTACATAAGTCATTTAATATTGAATCAATTTCATCCCTCTTCCGTCCTATCTTTTTATAATATTAACATCTCATATCATTTGTACATAAATCATTTAATACTTAAATAGTCTCAGCCTTCTTTTTTCTATCTTATTACAATATTAAGATCTCATATCATTTGTACATAAATCATTTAGTACTCAACTATTTTCATCCCTCTACTTTTCTATTCTTCTATAATACAAAGATTTTGCAGCACTTGTATATAAATCATTTAATACTCAAACATTCCATTTGATCTATATTTATAAAGATTTATAAAGATCTCGTATCACCTGTACATATATCATTTAATCACTATAAAATCAGTATTTAATCATTCTTATTCCTTCATTTTCTATTCATATATAATGTGTAAATATTTTGTACATAGACCATTAATTCACTAACAAATCATTTTGAGTCATTACCATTCGAAACACTTTCAATTAATTCACAATATATTTGTACATATTGTATATATTTGTACATATTGTATATATTTTTGTATATTATATATTCTACACATTTTACATCTCTGTACATATGTAGATCGTTCATTTCTCTTTTCGTCCTTAAGGGTGCTTAATATACTAATCTCTCAATTATCTAAAAGAAGTCAAATCATTGAGTCGAATTTTAAAAAGATTATCATAAATTAAAAAATGTCCAAATATTACTATGAGTCACTATTCCACATTCTCTAATTACACAATTATGTGTACCCTCGTGACAAATATTAAACTGCAATAAAATTACAAATAAATAA
>NW_027584086.1:0-2194 GCF_028453695.1 Augochlora pura
TCGCGTGGGTGTCCGAGACGCGGTTATTTTCGCGAAGTCAATTTCGAAACAGTAACACCGAGAGAGGTGAAGGTCACCGCGGAGTCTGCGTTGCGGATATTTAGGGGCCGCCGGAATATGTGCTCTTTACATAGCGGCACGCCTTCCGCACTTCGAACGTCAAGGGCCGAATTGGTCGGCTGTCATTACATTTCGTTCCTGCAGTGTCCCTGTTTCGTTTCTTGCGGTGTACAGTCGATGAAGAAAGTCGCCGAACGTGCCACAGGATCACGAAGTACACTTCATTTTTAGCGTTTGTGGTCCAAATAGCGCGTGAAGTCTTAAAGATGTTCATTTTACGTCTGATTTGGGACTGAACGTTTTATTACCTGTAAGGAACGTCTTCAGGGTGTCAGAAATAATATGTCTTACGAACTAAAATTGGTTGCCTCGAAGGCATCTTACGACCAAAACTCTTAAATAAATCTAAAATAAGGCGTCTTAAACGACTCGGGAATAAGACGTCTTAAAGAAGTCTGAAATAAGACGTCTTAAAGAAGTCTGAAATAAGTCATCTTAAAGAAGTCTGAGTTAAGTTGTCGGGCGACCTAAAATGAACGTTTTAAAGATATCTTATGACTTGAAGATCCACATCGAATCCCGCCAGTACATGTATATTCCATTGCAGCAGAGAAATCTTAACATTCATCGGAATTCTTCTCGAAATATGATTTAGGCTTGATTATGTATGAAAACGACATTTCAGCTGGTGACATGGCTGTGTCTGCAGGTGTTACGTTGAAATTCAATGAAAACAAGTACTTTGCACGAGAAAATACAATACATGATGAGGGTTATTACATTGCAGCAGAGAAATCACAACATTCATCGAAATTCTTCTCGAAATATGATTTAGGCTTGATTATGTATGAAAACGACATTTCAGTGGCGGTACATTTCAGTACAATGACAAATTCAAATTCCCAGGATAAAACGGAACCGTCTAAATTTGTTAAAAAATAGTAATTGGCTGCCGGGGGGGGGGGGGGGGGCGCTCGCGATGATTTCAGCGAAGGGTTTATCTTGTCTCGCAGCGATTAAGTAAACAGAAACCGCGAATCCAAACTTTTTGATACGAAAAGTTGTAACAATGTTGCAATGAATGAGAGATTGCTTATTAAAACTTCGCGGCGCGCGGCGGAGATCCGGACTGTTTCACAGTTAACGCGTCCGATATGCTTCTCAGACAGTTCGATTTCAGTTCTCGAGATAAGAAAAGTCTAATTAGTTCGGTTCCTTTTTCATTAAATCAGCATAACCGTTACTCGGCCGAACGGTTGACCGACTGCGAAACCATTCGTCTACTTGACATCGTTTATGATCGCGTACTTTTACGACCGACTATACCCCCGCCTTTACTTTCTTTCTTTCTTTCTTCATCTTCCAAGACCGAGGGTCCACCATCTGGAAAAGAAGTCCTAACGCACAAGCTGGTCACAATCTGTCCGTATTCGAGGGATCCGTGTTTTTCAATGGGTTCTCTCAACAAACCACAGTCTGCTTTACATCTGGACAAGGATTGTGTCACGGGACTGGGTAGTCACGAAGAAAATATTCCTCATACGCAATAGTACTAACACTAAACGTACCAAGAGGGGTCAAATGACCCCTTTTGAAAATTTACTTTTCTAATTCTTACATTTATTGTTATTTCTGTCGGTCATTTGACTTTCTGTAAATTCTTATATCATCCGATTATTCAATTGCCCACTTTCCGTTTTTCTCGTAGCTTATTTTTTACCGACAAAAATTCTATGGTAAGATTAGGTATAGAAAAATGCCGGTACGTTTAGTGCTAAGCCAGAGCATAGCCTTCGTAGACTAGCTATGCTTGGACAGAGTTTCGTAGGATATTCGTCGAGGTCGAGTATAGAGTAACGTACACCGTGAGGTTTGGTGGAAGACTGCTTCATTTTAGTTTCGAGGGCTGTATTTATACTGCTAAGCTTTCGGGTCCTATGATGTTCTTAATGTGGGCCTAAGCCGACATAACCTGACATAACCTAAGTGCCTGGCTAATCGGGATGATCCGAGTCTAAGTGCTAGGTCTTGTCTAAGCCAAAAAGGGCTTCGATATTTTCAGTGGCGCGACAATATGACGCCGTATTGAGATACTGTTGCGGTGGTCGCTGCAGGAAAAAGGGTTCCGTCGTGT
>NW_027584087.1:0-2193 GCF_028453695.1 Augochlora pura
CACCACGCTGTTCCCGAGCCCTCGAATTTGTTAATACGGATGCATTCCGTGCGCATAAACGAATTCCTCGCCGATTGCGTCGATTCCCGTGTTTGCCCGGAATTCGAACGCAGAAAATTGCGTCGATCAAACAACCGGAGTCGGTCGTAGTTCAGATTGAAATTCTCAAAGCGAGCGGCGCCGCACCGTTTCGGCCGCGCGTTATACCGCGCGCGCAGCGGCGCCGATGGGTCTCGGGGAAATCGCGCGGAAAACGCGGGGCGGCGTAAACCGGGCGACGGGGGATGTGGAAAAGAAAGCGTCGGAGAAGAAAGAAGAAGGAGTCGTGCTTTACAGACCGCCTCCCCGAGTCTCTGCGAATATTAAAACCGTTTATCGAGGCTGCCGGGCGAACGCGAACAATAAGTGTCCGAATGGAAGCCCACGGATCCATCGGCCGCCGCCGCCGCCGCCGCAGCGTCTTCAATTTTTACCCGGGGCGAGTGGAGCTCGCCGAAGAAAGCCGGTTCCTCGGACTCCGAAATTACGAACACGAAAATTCTCGATTTACTGGGCGCACGGCCCGGGGAAAGAGAACCCCGCCAGCCAATTTCTCTGTGTACGCCCGCTCGGCTCGCTCGGCGCGGGCCAACCAGATTGAAGCTGGCTGCTTGTACTCCTGTCCCGCCGACTCTCTCTCTCTCTCTCTTTCACGCGGTTCTTCCTGTATACAGCTTTCCTTCTCTTGCTCTCTCCTTCTATCTCTGTTACTCTCTCTTACTCTCTCCTTCTATCTCTGTTACTCTCTCTTACTCTCTCCTTCTATCTCTGTTACTCTCTCTTACTCTCTCCTTCTCTTACTCTCTCTTACTCTCTTACTCTCTTGCTTCCCCTCTCTCCATCTTCGGCAGCCACCCACCGCTGATTCCGAATTCACTTTCCCGTCGAGTTCGCGAACCAATTCTTGACTTCGCTATCTTCCCCGGCTCCGAAATACTTAATCAAAGCTTAAGGGGGGGTCCTCCGGATTAGGCCGCCGAGATCTTTGAGACGATCTTATCCCGCGAGAGGGACCTACAGGGTGTGTCCAAAGTAAGTGTCACTTAAGCGCGGTGTTCACCTACTTCAAACGGAGACCCCTCTCTCTCTCTCCCTGTGATCATCGGGCTACACTCGGCTTGATTTACCTCATTGAAAACTGTGCGCGACTGCAGTCGATGATTTAATTTGTTCCGGCAGACGACACGAGGAAGTTTGTTAATTTACTGAAAGTTGCTTGCGTTGAGGTTGTAATTATAAGGTTAAGTGATATCAATGATAGAGAACAATGTTAGCGATGAAAATTATGTAAGGGAAAGAATACAATGTTCATATTTGGCATTGTATGCTAATTATTTATGAATGATTGTAATCACAAATTTTTATCTGTACCAGTCGATGCACAGTTGAATATTATTTTTCATGTAGAAATACTGAATTAGCTATCACGAGAAATGATTAAATTAAAACATATTTCGATGGTTAAATAAAAATAATAATATTTTATATTGCGCTAAATTCTCTCCGTTTATGTATTAACTTGCAAATAAAACTGGACAGTTTGGAAAGACGAGTTTCTTGTCATATCTTTTCCTCCAAAAATGACAAACAATGTTCCCAACTAAAAAACAAATATCTCTATAAAGTACAAATTGTTATCATTCGCAAGAGTCGAATATGGAAATTATTTTTCTATATAATAACTTTAGTGTAATAATAAATTTTCTCTAATTGTCCTTTCAGTCCTTTCTATTCCGTCGCCGTGTTCTTAAGTCGTGTCCTCGATTGGCTACATTGCCGGGGAAAACGTACACGCCGCGAGTATTCCGAATCGGGAACCGGCGACGAATGCAACACGCCGCTGCTTAATCGATTGAAATGTCTTGGACCAGCTCCGACGAATCATTTCTGAATAAGCGAAGCGCGTCGCGCTGTACTTTGCGCGAATCGCATCGATGACCGCGACAAAAGGGGCGTGGCCAGCGAGCGACAATTATGAGGCTTTGTTGTAAGGATAAATCCATCGACGGTTTTTGTCCGAAGAAATACGTCCCGTGGGACGTTCATGAAAGCGCGCCGTGCCCCGCGCCGCTGTCCCAGCTTTTTTGCGTCGCCCGGCTGTAATGCATCGCGTGCTCTCTCTCTCTCTCTCTCTCTCTCTCTCTCTCTCTCTCT
>NW_027584088.1:0-735 GCF_028453695.1 Augochlora pura
GTTTACAAGTTGAACGAACTTTGACGAAACGGAGCACCGGATGAAAAAATGTTATACTAAAATATTTTCTTCTTTTTGATGTAGAATCAACCCCTGCCCGGTTGTACTACTACAGACACCCTGTATAGACGATGGAAGAATATGAACAAAAATTTCTTTAATTCTAAAATAACTTAGAGATTTATAAATTACAGGTAATTCATATATACTCTTCATGTTTTCACTGTTTTATCTCTCTATTAGACAATTCTAATACAAATGCATAAAATCCACAATCTGTTTACGAAATATCTTCGAGATTCGTAAATTCTAAATAATAAGAATTTCAAAACAAAACTAAATATACATAGACAATGCAAGAAATGCAAGGACACGAACAGCAGTTTCCTTACTTACGAAATATCTTGCCTCGGAGACTTGTAGAGGTAGTAAAAATTTATACTTCAGAAGAAAGAAACGTCTCAAGAACCAATATTTATTACAGGCTTCTTTTCTTTCACCTGCGAAGTCTGCGACACAGTTTGCAAAGAAGTTAAAGTGGGTGAAAGGTTCTTTCCAAAATAGCTAGAACGGGAAAGAAGCAAAAGATTAATGGGAACGAGAACTTGGTAGAATAAGAATCTGCAAATGAACCTGCCAGCTTAAACTCATTATAGTTACAATAAAGTCTATTCTACCCGGTACTTGCGTTCGATGATCTTTTTGATTATCGACTCCAATTATCGTCCTAATCTC
>NW_027584088.1:835-2193 GCF_028453695.1 Augochlora pura
ATATATATATATATATATATATATATATATATATATATATATTGTGTAATTATATTTTTTGGCCACATCAACCGTTCCGTGTTACTATGTTGAAAGTATCTGTCCACAAAAAGGGTTCTCGCCATATTTCGACCAGATGTTCAGCAAAATGCTTTCACCAATCGCGTGTCAGAAGAATTTGTTATTTCGTTAATTTCTCTTTCGTACATATACATATTCATATCTTTTCATAGCTGGCTGACCAATTTAAAATTTTAACTGTATATTAAAAAAATAACCTTTTCATTGAAATAGAACATTTAGGTTTGCACAGTCACAGGTTTCCTTAAAAATAACTCCTTTTTGTTGACTGTAATCAAAATTAATTTTGTCAAATACGTTGGAAAATAACTGTAATGCTTGAGTCTACATGTTTGGAGATCTTAACAATTGTATTTTGAAATGAATATAACTACAACAATTTGGCTAACATGTTAAAACTACGATAAGTTTGTTCTGTTTCGATAAAAAAATATGCTAGAAATCGATATTAAAAAAAAGAGTAGAAATTCACCTTTTAGTGACATAATGTCTAGATTATAGTGAAAATCAATTTTTATCGAGATCTATTAAGTAAAACAATTCATGTCAGAGGTGTAATAAAATTTTACAAGTATAATGACCCAAGTATATTTATGTATATTATGTTTCAGTTACGCGCAGAAATGAATGCTTGATGGTCAATAAATTCCTACATGAAAAAGAAAATCCATATTCATTGAACGTCCACGTTAAATGTAATTGCTAAACGTCGACAACAGAAAAGTTTGAGTGAGTTTCTCCTTAAAAGATGTCGATGGAAGAAATTGCAGGAAATAATCGACACAACATGTGAATATAATGCCTATATATTGCGTGATGAATTGTACATTTGATTGAAAAGTGTTCCGTATGTTTAATGTCCTGATGTGTAAAGCGAAGATGTCCGTCGTTCTGCATATCGGCTTTATGTCTTTCCATATTGTACGTTAACAGATTATATTAACCCTCTTAGTACGGAACAACGATATATCGTTGTTGGCTATTGTTGGAAAGATAGTTTTCTTAATATTTTTATTAAACAACAATTCCATTTCTTATTTCTTCTCCCTTTTTGAATTTGTTATTTATCAGGCTTTTCAAAATTCTTGCAATTTCTTTCCGAAACTTTGTCAAACTTCGTCAAACGAGTTTTAAACAGTTCGCTCAGATACAGACTCTTTTGGCCGGTACTGAGAGGGTTAAGTCCAATTATACTAAAACTCCGTTGGTTTTTATGCCAGAATTGTATCATTTTTTTTTTTTAATTAGTTATTTATTGTCGCATCAACCACTGGTGG
>NW_027584089.1:0-2193 GCF_028453695.1 Augochlora pura
AGAGAGAGAGAGAAAGAGATAGAGAGGGACAGAGAGAGGGAGAGGGAGACAGGAAGGAGGCGGAGGCTGCCATCTTGGCTCATTAGACACGGACGCATACCTACCCGTTTCGAGATGACATGGGTGGGGCCCTGACCAAACCGAGCCTCAAAATTAGGCGCCGATGTCGTACACGGACGAGGCACCGCACCCTTCCTCCACGGGCTCTTCGTATTACCGTATTGTGGTCCGCCGTATAGAAACCCGATACTCGTGTATAATGAATGGCCGAGCTATTTCGACGGCTATGTATAATTCGAATACGGGCCCCGAATATGCCTCGGCGACGTGCCCCGTGCCTCGTGGCCGCCGCCAGATACGTCACGGTATTAACTCCGGAAATATTATCCTGTACCGAGAAATTGAACGTCGAACAATAATCGCGACCATTTTCCTATTCGTCTCCAATTTGTATATTAATTGTCTCCGTTTTCTGCTATTGCTTTGCTATTTCGCGGCATTTGAATTTTGGAGTAGTAGATTATTATGCGAGGAGAAATATTATAAATTTTCTATAGAAATATTAGTAGAAAATTATTAATATTATTATTGTTAAAAATTGTTAGAAATCTGATAGAAGTTATGGAGAAGTTTGGAGAATTTAATAGAATTTTAATTCTGGTGTTTGTAATTTCTTCTTGGGATAATATAAATATTTAATAATTAATTTTACAGATATTACATCAAATGTATTGAACATATAATGATAGTAATCATAGTAATATCAAACATATTTAATATCAAATATTTAATGAAATAATCAATATCACAAGATTTTAACCCTAATAATAATTAAATAATTTACACATGGAATACACATCTTATATATCTCAACTTTAGCATACTCTAATGCCCTAAAGACAATTTAACAAGGCTTGAGAAAGCGTAGAGAGCTGAACTTCCATTGCTTAACAAATACCAATTAAATCACTGCTGCGCCCCGGTAGAATTTTTGCCCGCCATAAGCGTGCATTATGAAATCAGTACGGAGCAGGTATAGTATTCCGTGGCACTTGGGAATATAATACGAAATCATTTCCGAACGGAAAGCTTGCGGTTGATTGTCAGCGATTGCTGACGAATGGAATCGTGTACGCGTGCGCCTTCGCGTGTTAAAGAATTCTGTGTATTTACTACCCCGTCGGTCGAAAGTTAACAGAACAATGGCGCGATTCTTCTATATAACTTGCTCCTCAAACCGTAACGGAACACATTAGAAAGTCCGCAAGGATTTCTGGCTTGCGTGTGGGACGGCTGTCCGATGAAATTGAAATTCCATGGCGTTAATTATGACCGAAATGATCCGCGACAGACAGGTGAATTTGCGAGAGAACGCGGAGATATAATACATAGATATAGAGGGTGTGTTAAAAATGTCCAACAAGCGCAAATGGGGCCATTAACCCCATTAGGTTAATAACTGAGATTATTTCAAGTAACTTTTTCCTTTGCAACAATTTTCTCCGCGGCTTTGTTTAAGAGTTATTAAGGAAAAACTGTGACCAATACGCGACGAGATACAGCTAGGCGAGGCAGTCGAGCCAATGAATGAAAGCGGGGGGGCGTCGTCTGCTCGTCGACTGGACCGCCTAGCGCCAACTCGTCTTATTATAATAAATATAAGTATAATAATGCTTATATAATATTATTTATTGTACTATTCATATATTATTTATTATTACTACAATATTATACTTTTAATAACATATTATTATAAGGGCTGATACATACCTATAATTAAAACCACACCATCACCCTAATCTATAACCATCAAATCACGCTATAAAACCGTCGGTTTCTCGAGGACACCCGGTACACGGCCACGCTCGCAGAGGGGGCCGAGGTGCGCCGGAAACGAGAGAAAAGTGGAAAGGATCGGCGCGAACGGGACAGTGGGTAACAATTAAAAGAAAATCCAAGGCAAGCCGAGGGGAGTTTTCGGTCCGTGTCGATTCGCCGACAGGAGGAATTCAGATTCGAGGATCCTTTCCCGGATAGTTGAGTGTAATCGAAAGAGGGGAGAATCCATGGAATGTTTCTCAGAGACGCGACCTGATTCAGCTTCGACGGTCTCGAAGAGAGAGTGAGCGAGAGGGAGTAGAGAAGCTTGCGGCATTTTATCGGGGATTCGATAAGGGTTTTCAGCTCTTCGGC
>NW_027584090.1:0-2191 GCF_028453695.1 Augochlora pura
GTAAATTGAATTTTGCATGAACTTTTAATATAACCTAGACATAAAATTTAATTTTGCATTGCCTTCTAACATAATCTTGACATAAAATTTAATTTGGCATAACCTTGATATAAAATTTAATTTCGCATAACCTTTTAGCATAACATTGCTATGAAAATGAATTTTGCAACTCGCGCAACAAAAATTATTTTGAAACGTGTGACATGATAATTTTCAGTGGCGCCTCGGAGTCGCGACTCGACCGCAAAGGGTTAAATGCCGCGAGTTACCTGTTACAGTCTCCGAGATACCTCCCCAATGAAATCCATTGTATTTTCGTGTTTTAGTAACTCTGTCGACGCGTACATTTTCAATCAAACAACTGTAACATCCGATCGAAGTATAAAATTAATTGCTATTTCACATGTCTGCTGTATTTTATTACATCGCTAACTTAACTCTTTACCAATCAACCTATTAACCCCTTGACGAGCTAATGTCGTCAAAATACGGCAAGGAGTTAAACAAGTATTTGTTATTATAATTATTGGTCAGGATCTTGACATACTCGATAAATTGGTGGGGTTGCAAAAGACATTCCTTAAAGGACAAATAGCACGCACGATACAGTGAACACGAAATAATAAAAGAAGATCGATTGTATAAATTACAACAACTTTTAACCTTTAGCACTCGACGCCATTTGAACTCCAAATCCCAAACTATATATAACCTACAGTATCTACGTATTTTATACGGCTCATTGCTGCAATTTATGCATACAAAATTGAGTCTATATAACAATTTTACTTTGAACAATTTTTCTAAAAATAAACAAATTTGATAGTATAACAATTTTATTATAACATTATATAATAACTTTGAGTGGTGCCTCAGAGTCACCACTCGAGAAAGGCAAAGGGTTAATGCATCTTTGTCGCTTACTTGCGTGATATAACTTACGAAACTATGCTCATAGTATTCCTTTTTAATACTATCTTTCGTAGGTATCAATGTCGCTTATAACATTACCAACTAATAATGTCGCTTATGTGGTAAAAAGAAAATAACAATAGGAACAAAATGCAGTTTACGAAAACTGTCCACAAAATGCTGTCTTTAACACTACAGCATCTACGTCTTCCACTGGCTGTTCCGTCCCGAAGACGGAAACACCTGGAATTTCTGCCGATGGGGTTTATGACACGGACACGAGGAAGGTTATTTTTGAGAAGAAGGCTTTTTTTACATCTGACAATCAGAATCATGTAAATTTCATTACCGCCTTCCTCAATAACCATTACGTGTCATAAAGTTAAAGATTTCTAAGAGAACTGCCTAATTGCATTTTCGAAGCCCACAGCTGGGACGTGCTATAAACCGGGTAATCCGAAGGGTCACCCGAACCGTGTACGCGACGGTACCGCAACCGTCGTAAGCTGACCTGGACGATTCCCGTAGCACTTTTTAGCGTTGTAAATTCTATACAACGAAACACGCTCACAGTGCGACAAGAGGATGTCGCCGCGTTACAGAAGGCACTGATTGGTACTCTACAACAATCGGCAAAGGCCAATCAGTGCCCTTCTATCATACCGAAATGCAATTCTCGAGGAAACCCCCAAAAGGCAGAAACGCCCACACCCCCAGGCGAATCCCGAGTTCGACGATCGAACGATTCGTAAACTGACACTCTTCTTCAAAACGTTTAAGGAGACACATCGCTCTCAATACTTCGGCGCACCGCTAACATACGAACGAAAGTCTCACAAGGAGACTCCGGGAGAACACACGCAACAATATCTTAAATATATCTAGGTAAGTTCCTCGTTAAATCGTCAAACTACCGTGCCGCGTCGAGTGCCGTACATTCTATCTACAGAAAACTTCACGCCTTACAACCGCGAAGCCGAGGCAATTTCGGACGACACCGCGAGCACCTTAACACTGGCAATGCAGAGAAAATAACTAAAAAAAAGAAAAAGACAATTTCGATCCACGATTATCAATACATTAGTCTCCTTTCAGTCACGGAATCAGACACAATGGTTCCGACATAAATTCAATTAACTAAGTTTAAAGTGGCTGGGAACCGACAAGTGCCCGTTGACTCCAACAAAAGCCGCAGGCGAATTACAACTTGGTATAATTACAGAAAAAAGGGTGGAACTAAATGATTATACTCTACATTCATCGTGCTTTTTAATGAAGT
>NW_027584091.1:0-2189 GCF_028453695.1 Augochlora pura
TTCCCACCTGCATGCTATTCTTTAAAAAATCATATCTCAGTCTGTATTAAAGATATCAACGTGAACAAAGTGCCATTTTACACCGAAAACATTCTAGTTTATATAAAAAAATACTCCAAGTGACCTAATAAAAAGATGTTTCACGCAATGACAAATAAATGAGAAATCGTTTCGAGGGCCATACTAGCTTTTTTCCTCGGTCACCGTATAAAAATTCATTTTCCGCGAACGGGTTACGCGTCGCGTGAGACCGCCGATGGGAACACCGAACCCGCCATCTTCTGGAAAACGCACGTACCGGTCGTACGTTCCACGACGGCTGAAAATCAATGAGCCCGTCGAAGTAACGGACTGGGAAATGTATACGGTTCCACTTTTGTGAGCAAATTCCCGGGAATATGTATGATTAAATCGCAAAATAGAATGTTCGTGGAAATAGCCGGCAGAGATCGCCGGGACGATCTATGATCGTATCCGTTTGCTCTAATGACTATTCAAGAAATCCTACCAGCGCGTAATACAGCGCCTGAACCCTTCGGTTCACCTGCGCTTTATTAACGGATGCTGTTCACCGGCCAGCAATTTCATTTCGACTCGGAAACGCGCGTCGAACATTTCGGAATTCGAGAAGTGTGAAGCGCGCGCGCGCGGGGGTTTTTAAGGCTTGCTAATTCAACGTTGCCGATGTTTATCAAGTGGAAAATTAAATGAGAATACTGTTCATTTTATTGCTTCGTTTTCTCGTGTAATTGTGCTTTGTTGCAGGGCATTTGATGTAAAAGTTGTTATCGCGAGATTTTGTTATAGTTTGTAATGGATCGTGGAGTTTAAGAGTATTGAATTATTATTATATAAATTTGTTAAATTGTTGTTGAATTGTTGTTTAAGAGATACAGTTGTCTTTTTAATATAAAGGCATTTTAATGATTTTTACTATCGTGAGGCATTTAATTACGTACCATTTAAGAATTAATAATTCTATATTGTTCCATAATTACTATTAAATAACGGTGTTAAATAATTCATTGTTATTACATTCCAACTACTGATAATTAATTTTACCAATATACACAATATTTTATCTCAAAATATAATAACAATTTTTATCGTATCAAAGCGATCCATTTAATCATATTAAAAAATCATTAGTTTAACACTTTAACAACAATCTATACCAAAAAATCGCGTCAAATAATTACTGAATAATTCGATCTAAATATTTCTTCACACCCAAGAAAATCTACAGTGCTGAAAAGCTGGCGCAACCGATTAAGTTCATCGGTCGGCCACGATCCTCGAAGAAGTCGATCGCCTCTTCTCCGTAGAGGATCCAGAGGATCAAGACTTCAAAGATGGAATCCGCTAAGATTGGAACAACGGATCCCACGATCCGCCGACGACACCGGCCGTGCAACTTCTTCGCGCAAGCGACGGCACGAAAAAGAAATCGTCTTCGGACTGCATAAAGAATGCAATTAAGCGAATCCTGTATTGTAATTAACGGCCATTCCGTTCTTCCGACGGATTCCCTCCTCGTCGTCAGGTGCGTGCAAACGTGCTGGACGTAAAGGATTACGTCCTATCGGCTGGTCTCTGTTCCAGAGACGTATTCCACGATCGCTCGATCCTCGTCGGATCTTCGCTGTCGATCCTCTTCGTTCTTCGTTGTTCCGGCCGCCGGTGAACTTCGATTGGTATACTTCGAATTAACAGCCACGGCACGAACCCGGCGAAACAGATTAACAAATTGCACGCGATCAACGGCTGAAATTGTCGCGCGATCCTCCGCGTGCATCCTTGATCGGATTCTCGATCGTTAGCTCTTGATCCTACACTTTCGATTCTCTTGTATTTTTGTGGAATATTGGTTGGGTTTATCGATTGATTATTTATGGAATTTGGGGTTTTGGAGGGTAATTCAGGGATTTTTTTAGGTTATGTCAATATAATGTCAAGATTATATTAAGGATATGTCGACATTATGTCAAGATTATATTAAGCTTATGTCAACATTATGTCAAGATTATTTTAAGGTTATGTCGACATGATGTCAAGATTATATTAAGGTTATGTCAACATTATGTCAAGATTATATTAAGCTTATGTCAACATTATGTCAAGATTATATTAAGATTATGTCAAGATTATAATAAGATTATGTCAAGATTATGTTAAGATTATGATAATAA
>NW_027584092.1:0-2189 GCF_028453695.1 Augochlora pura
ACACACATACACACTCTTTCTCGTCCGGTCTCTCTTTAGAGTATCCACGGCTGAAGAGGGAATCTGGCACGAGTCGACCGTGACAATCGTTGCCAGATTTTTCGAAAACCCTGCTGCTGTCGAACCCCATCCCATCGTCTGCTGGCCATTATCCGCTCTTAATGGCTCGCGGCATTCGATTTTTGCCGTTGCCGAGTTCACTGGACCATCGGTCGGTCAACGACGATCGATCCTGGCCGAGTTTATGACCCAACTTTTGGGTTAAGGGGTTGCTGGAGAACAAGCTTCGCATTGCCCGCGATAGGAACCATCCGGGGCGTTTCGGATGATCTATTCGTCGCGAGAACGAACGATTGCAAATGATATTTAAGTGAGATAGAATCATGGTGGCATAAGTGAAATTTTCCTCGTTGTTCCCCATTCTTGTTCACTAGCACCTGTATCACTTACTCGCCAATCTTATTGGTAAGATATAATTTATACTAATTTTATCATTTGTTTCATTTGCCTTTCTAATATTTTGACGTGCATAACTAGTCAAACTCCACCATGACACCGTCAAGTGCCCATTTCATATTTCACATTTAACAATTATTATAGAAATTACGAAAATGAAGTAAAAAGTTTTTTCTAACAAGAATGACTATGTGTAATACGTATACTATTATAAAATAAATGTACTATTGACAATATGACCTTGTTTCATTATATCAATATTTTACGCATCCTACAGAAAGTACTTGACAGTCAACGTGTGATGACAGAAATTTTTTGAAATCGCGACTTGCGGTGTTTTTCCGTCTAGCCAGCAGAGTAATGTATATTTTGTGCCATTATTTATACATATTAAAGAACGATATGAATAAATTCGAATACGAATATATAAATAGAAAAACCGGAAGTTTCATCACGGTGAAACGAGGCGTAACGGCTGCGAAGCGAAAAAATTTGCGACAGGTCGGCCTCGAAGCGGTCCGTTGCGGTTCCGCTGTTAGTCAATGCGTTCGATTATCGGTTTCTGTGACTCATTCGCCGGCGATCGCTTTTGTCGTTCGCAGACATAGGAAGAGACACATCCGCGATGCTTTCATGAATCTCGCAGTGACCCAGATCGTTGCTAGTCATCTTCGAGAGCGGGGGCCGGCGCGCGAGAGTTAGTTTCCACGGTGGAAAAATGAGTCGGTAAACAGGTTGAGTCGGCAAAGGTGGTAGAGAGGAGCGCGGGGGTGGTTCTCGGGGCTGGTAACTCGAGCACCCAGTTCCCATCGGCGCGGCGAAGAGAATTGCACGGGATAGTCCAGCCGTGGAATTGGCGAAAAGCCCGGCAGGGCACGATGGTTCGGTTGCGAACGCGAAGCGGAACACCGGCGAGCGCCGAGCGGACCGGAGTCCGGAGCGTAATCAGTGACATAAGAACCATTAGGTAAGAGATATTTGTTACCAAATCCCTCGGCAACGCGATCGTGAAAACGGGTGTTACCGCGCGGAACAAGAGAGAGAAAGAGAAAGAGAGAGAGAGGGAGGGGGAGAGGGGGGAGGGGGTCAACGAACTCTCGAGCGTGCTCGTTTGACTTTCAAAACGGCGCGCTTCGAATGGTAACTTTAACATTTACCGCACACACGGCCCCACTGCTGCTCCCTGCCGGTTGCCTATCTTGTGGCCGTCGAGACGATCGATCGTTTTGCCAACTACCCGCCACCGCGGGGGTGTTCGAATTTCGGCGACCCGACCGAAATTTCGCATTCGTTAACGTCCTCATCGAGGCTGCCATTTTAATTACACTTTTTATAGCCGCTTTGGGATGCGGTCTTAACCCTTCGCTGGCATGCTGGGCGTCCGAGTGACCCCCAAGGACACAGTATGTGTTTTCCAAAATTGTGCAGATTGACAATACTTCTTCGTTCTTGTGTTCAAGTATCTTCTTAATGTTACTTATTTATTTTTCGATTAGGTGTTTAAGGATATTTCGTCACCAACATCATGTTGCAATCAAAGTTTAATTGTACATATTATTGTCACGTACGTACAGACTGAGAATTTTTATGCGAAATATTGTCCCCATTAATTATAAGAAATAGATACAACGTACTAACTCCATTCTCCCTTCAAACATCTGAAGTGATTGAAGATAATACATTGATGTTTCTAAATGCTTTACATATTTACATTATTTTAAATTGTTATTACT
>NW_027584093.1:0-13140 GCF_028453695.1 Augochlora pura
ACTGTTTTCTATTACATTACCATCAGTATATATTGAAACTGTATTCCAAGGATTAGATTCAATGAAATTTCTTAAAACTAACTGGTTTAATGCACAAATAAATAAATAAATAATTTCAATCGTATAACGTGCCGAAACAGTCGTAACAGTTAATTCTTCGACGAGAAAACGGAACGATTACCTCGGCAACGAAAATATACGTTTCTTGTGAAGAACGGACAGGTGAAAGGTGGAAGGTCGGGGCATTACAAAAAAAAAAAAAAAAACAGGGAGTAGAATCGTTCATAGTACAAAATTGTTAGTGCCTCCAGACGATCGGACGAGCTGTCAGCCGTTAATCCGCGGATGCCAGCATCGACACCGCAATTAATAGCCGGCGTGTCGATCGTTTCCGTCGCGCGTCCAATCGCCCCGTCAGACGTATCGCTCTCGATCGACAAAGCGGGGAAGTATTCCGAAACAATAGTTGTCATCGCGTCGGGGCGCGTTGCTTAACGGAGCCGGGAGGGCGTGGGCGGCCGTCGATTCAATGCGAATGAGTTACAAGGCATCGAAACGACGCGCAGCCGTTGTAAAAATGTTCCCGTGTAATCGGATTTCGAGCGGCATCGATCACGAGCCCGCTGACCGTGTCTCGACGTTGACGGACTTCGTCAGGGCCGTTGTCGTCGCTGCGATCATAAATCTCCGCGCTCGCCATCCCGCCGTCTCTTCTTCCCCTTTTATTTTTTATTTAACGGCCAAAGGTATCGAGCACGAGGGGCCGGGAGGAGGGCGAGCGCGGGTGGACGGCGGCACGTTCTCGCGCGCTCGTAATTCGCACGGAAATTACACGCTTAATTCGCGATGTTATTTACGAGCCGAGCGGACACTCGCGCCCTCGCCCTCGCCCTCTAACCCTCTGGCCCCTACCCCGATCCGTCGCCGACACCCTCGCCCACACCCCCACCATCGCTTGGCAACTCGCCACGTATCTCGGCTTAATCAAGGAAATTATGGCGCGGAGCGCTTTAAACGTCGGGGGCCGTTAGTAAGGTCGCATATCTCTTGCTACGACGCCTCTGATACCGGTCCCGCAGGAATTAAAAACTTCGGAAAGGATGCGAGCACGCGAGCCTCCGCGCACGCAGTAAACGAGACAGGCGTGCTTAACGTTTGCTACAAAGAGCGCGTCGGCGAACTTGCGAGTTCTTTGTCTCGGACGTTCCGGAATTCTAAACATACCGCCGCCTCGTGCTTTCGTCCATCGAAATACTTTACACGCGTTTCTTTGGGTGATTTACAGTGTGGAACATTGGGTATCATTAAGATTTATGGAGCACTAAACACTGTTGTTTTATCCTCCCTCTACATCGAAATGACTGTCCATTTCCATAATTGGTACCTACTTACTAGGTTTATGACTATAACAAATGTTTATTTAGCTTTTATCTGATATAACAGAAATGGAAACTCCGTTTCCTTAATTCGATGCAGATTTATAAATCGGATGAATATTTTGAGGGAGCATTGATTCGTAAAAGCAACAATAATTCCGATTCTTAACGAATATGTACTATTGTAATACTTGCCGCATGTGCATCTTACAAGTATTTTAAGAGTTAAAAATACATAATAAAATAATAGGTTTTATAACCCCCTTTGTTCATCTAGTTTACTTGCATTATATGATTTACCATATATATCTATATAATTTTAAAAAAAGTATTTATTCTGGCAACTGTATTAATATTTCATGTTTATTTCTCGATTTCGTTTACTGTTTATAATTTACCAAAACTCTTCTTTAAGATATATATATAATTTAAAATGTACTTCAAGGTGTACGAGTGTCAGTCAGAAACGTCCGGGATTTTAATTTAAAAAAAAAATTTCCCAAAATATGGTAAAAACTGTGGAAAAATTTGGAATCCTCGCTGGAAACATTTTTAGGTCTTATTAACGTACTTTCTGTTACGAGTGTACCCCGTGCAGACTGTTCTGTCTGGATTCTTTTGGCGAACTTTTTTGCAGAACGTCGGACCAAGTCAGACGTCGCAACGGTCAACGAGCAGCCTGCTCGGCCGGTCGATGGGAACTGATTAAAATAATTGAGAACTGCTTTGATTTCATAAATTAAGAACGTCGCCGACGTCGCCGCGCCTTATCGTCCGACGCGCTTTCAACGCGAACGTCACGCGAAAAAGATTCTGATGGCTTATGGAAAGCACGTGCGACGGCACCGGGAACTCCGAAAACGCGTGCAGATTCAATGACCGGATCAATTAAATTTAATTAACCCCCCTGAGTTATGGTACACGCGTCGCGATCGCAGTGCCGGCGTCAAGAATTTTGCGACGTTGTCGCATGGCGCGTTGCTGCCGGTTTTGCTTTTATGGCGCGATGAATATGGTAATGCTAATAATTGTTGTTATAGAAGCGATCACTCTGATTGAATGCGCGCGATTGGCGTTGTTTTGAATTACGCAGTTCTGAATCAGTATGCTGATAGCTAATGAGGAATAGACCGGTTGGGTTTGACAAATTGCGGCGATAGGTCGAAGTTAATCTATTCCGTGACAGCGACCATGCAGTGAATCTGTTCGTACTATTTTGTATTTCATTTTAATCCGCGGATTAACGTAACGCTATTATGTGACGCTGGGTAACCCCTTCTCATTTTAAAAACGTCCAGCTTTTCATTGCTTTATAATTCCATTTTAATCGCACGAATATATTTCATTCTGCATCGCTGGATTACGCGCTGCATTCGTAACGGATCTAACCAAAATCTAACACACAGTACACTTTAAATGGTATTATACGATTTCCCAATATCGGAATGATCTATTAAGCAACTATTTTCTACATTTAATCAGCTCGATCTAAATCACGCTGCAAAACGATTTAATGAACAAATGAATAAAGATGATATCTGGCATTTTAATTAAGTAACTGTTTCAATATGTCATTATTTATGTCACTCTACTTAATACGGTTAATTGTGATTTTACTTTACCCAGAATTGAAATAAACTGTCGGTTGATTAAAATGGCAAGCTTCTAGACAGTTCCCAATTATGTGCTAATCACTACCGGCTCATGCTTACGGCATTACTGTGGAAATAGATTGTAAATTAATGCTATAGCAACATTATACATTCTAATGGCCGGCAGTAAATTATATGAATACTGCTTCTGTAGAATTGCGATATATTCAGCTCAACCGCATTCGCGATGCAGGAGATCCCGCGCTAACGTGCGAATGACCACCGGTGTCGCAACGAGATTTGTCCCTTCCTCGATTTCCGGTTTCTCTAATTTCCACTCGAGCCGTCCAAGGCGCCTCGAAAAACTCGGCAATCCCGTCGGCAACCGTTCCCTTTCCTCTCGCTCTCCCGTTCCCGCCGCGAAAGCAGTCTCTTCCAGAGTCTCCGCCATCCAGTTGCCCGGAAACGGAAAGAAAACACCGAGGATTCCGATGGGACGGATGGAGAACATCCGAGAGGGCGCGGATGAAAGTCCGGATAAACCGCATCCCGACGTCCGCCACCTCGTAACGACAAATCCCCCGCCCCTCCACCCCCCACCCCGCCTTCGCGTCCTTGATTGAATTGCCATAATCGATTCGTGAAAAATCCCGACCACGTATTCACCCGCCTCCCGCATTACCGCCGGTTCCTGTATCACTCTCTCCCTCTCTCTCTCTCTCTCTTTCTCTCACGTGCTCTCTGTTCCACGAATTTCATCATGTCGCGCGTCGCGTCTACGTCCGCAGTTCGACGGTCCAAGATAATCAACAGCACCCCCGTCACTCTCCCCCTTTCTCTCTCTCTCTCTCTCTAATCTCGCACGTCCACCATCCATCTGCTTTTCCAATCGACAATTTTCACCGCGTGTCGCAATTATACGCGTCGAAACCCCTCGACGCTCGACGCGCTTTTTGCGCTCTTCGACGACGCTTTTCGAAAATCCAGGTGTGACTGATGTCGGATACGCAATGATTATTAGACTGAGAATTTTACGCATTTATGACGAAAAAGGGTGGACGCAATTTGAAACAACGAGCAAAATATGTGAATTTGAGTCGGGAGGAAAGTATCGACATATCTTCAACATCGTTCGTGTTGTTGAAAAGAATTGGATACGGTCCAATTTATTTCAAACCAATTTATTGCAAAAGTAAATTTAGAAAAAAATATTAGTTAACAGGTTGAATGCCACGGCAATTTTACCGGGATTGTCCGTGGCGCCGCGATGAAATTTCCATTTAGCGATACATATAATGTTGAAATATTATATACAATAGACAATTTACAACGTATAAACATGTTTCAAATGTTTTATACTGTATTCATTTCTTCACACCACTACATCAACGATGATAATAATAAGAAATTATAAGTGTTGTCTTTTGTCTAACTTTCTTATGTTTTTTTCAATCCGGGCAAGCCGGTCACCGGTGGCCCCCATGGCGTCACAGCCAAGTTAGGTGCCGGTCACCGGTGACCCCTGTCGCATTCAACCTGTTAAAAAAATATATTAGTTGACAAAATAATTCGCACAAAATTTATTCAGCCTAAAAGGTGCTATCAGAATGCATACCTTCAAAATTTTATTTGGAAGTTTACTATCACTTGATTGTCGTCTCAATAATATCTCTTAACCCTTTGCACTCGAGTGGTGACTCTGAGGCACCACTGAAATTATTCTATCACGTTCTAAAATAATTTGTATATTAATATAGTTTAGATTTAAAAAATCTTAATATGTATAAAATACACTCTGTCACGTCCAAAGGAAATAATAGAAGCCAGAACAATTATATTAGGTTGGTAAGAAGATAATGTCGATTTCCAAACTATATCTTTAAATCGACATATCACAAATCGGAATAAGTTTTTTTAATCAAAATTAGATCCCTTACAATTTACACATTTTTACCAATAAATTGACAGTTTGTTAATTCCAGTAGCGTAAAATTCTGTTATTCTAGAATTGATGAATATTATACGACTATTACACGAACTTGCTTGGTATCCATTACAAAGTCAATAACTTCGAGTGAGCACAAATTAACAATAAAAACAAAAACATACCTATTAGCGTGCAGCACGGCATCTGCACTGTAAGATAACATTGGAAGGTAAACAGAAAAAAGTGCATTCTCATCCCAAAACATGCGTAAAATTTTCGAAAACCGACATTAATTTCTTACCAAGCTAATATTAGATTTATAATTAAAATGGCTTCGAGTGTAAAGGATTAATACAGTCGAGGTTCTGCTGTATAATGACAAAGTGATCTTTCTCGCGTCAACTCGCCAAACCTTACATTTATATTATTCCACAGATCTGGAGAACGTTTGTAAAAAAAGAGGTTCAGAATGCTTATAAACCGTTGAACATCCTCAAACACCGAGAAAGTAATTCCAGCGAAGCACACACACACGCACACACGCGCGGATAGGTCGAGATTCGAGGAACCCGGGGGCCACGTTGCAGCGAGGCGAAACTCATCTTGGATTTCCGGTGGGAAGAACGGTCGACGGTCGCAAGTGCAGATGCACTTTTTCCGCGTCGGGCAGCACGCCACGCGGTAAATCCGCGACGGGCCGAGGAAACGGCGTGCGTGAGAGGACCGTTTAACTTACATCGTTGTACGTGCGCGGTTCCCGCGTCGTAAATCATACCCGGTACGCCGAGGAACGGGCGAAACGATCGTGGAACAAGCTCGTTGGAGGGAAACCCGAGCGGGGCGGGGCGGGGCGGGGTGGTGGAAAGGCGGCCGAGTGTCTCAGCTGTTCGCCGCTACCAGTTCTGATTGAATTGCTTCCGCCGGTTTTCTCGCGGATAACAAACGCAAGGACGATACGCGGCGTCACCCTCTGCGCACCGCCAAGAAACTGCGCCTCGTTCACGCGCGTCGAATCCTTCGCTCGGAAGATATCGTGCCGGGGCACTGCTTGTGTAGTAGCTGTCACTTAAATTTCCCTTTTGCCGATGCTTCCGAAACGGTTTCTCCCTCGCGAAAGCGAATCGAGAAGTCGATCGAAAATATTCGGTTTACGCGGCGGGTGTTCTTGGTTTGATACCGAGATGAAATCATGGAATTATGTTCGTAAGATTACGGAAGCTTCCGAATAGATGAAAGTGAAGCAGAAATATCAATACAGTTTTATAGACAGCGATTGTAAAAATTGGGTAGAGGAAGCGAAATTTCTGAACATAGTTTCTAAATTGATTTGAATTGATCTATTACGTCATATTCATCGAAATTCATAATATAAGGTGAGTCAAGTAAAACTTCAGAATTATTTATCTGTTCGATAAATAAGTATACGTAAACATCTCGAGATATTACGTAGCATATAAGGTGGTACGCAAAATTTAAGGTTTCCGATATGGAATGTTTTTCTATAATACTTTACAAGGGTTTTATTAATATGAATATTACATCGATTAAAACAGGATTCCATTTAATTCCTACAGATTATCAGATGATTCCCCGCATCGCATATATTTGGCACCGAGTCGTCGTAAGATCGCCGCTGCTTTCCGAGCAACACGTCGATCCCGTTCGCACGGTGTTTCCACAGCAGCTCAGCGACCTTGACACGAGGAAGATCCGACAGCCTGTTACGCGCACGAAAATCGTGAGTTATCGCGCGGCCTTGTCGTCGGTGATTTGCCGCGGCGCGACTATCGATAAATTCGACTCGCCGACGACGAGATTCGCGTCGGAGTCGCGCGGGCCCGAGAGAACTCGACGCGGCGGGCGAAGAAAAATGAAGCGAAAAACGCGTGGGCGGAGGCGCGCCGCGGTACAGAGCAAAGGCGGAAATTGCGGGCTACAGATGGACCGAACCCCTTGACGGTCCTTCACCGAACCGTCTCTTTGTGATCCTGCGGAACGCGATGCGTTTCATCCTGCAGACACATTACGCTTGAATTGATAAGAACGAAACAGAAAGGACTGCGCACCGGCTGAGGGAACGGCGAAATGGCGGGGCCAGGGAGGCGCGCGCGATGGGGTAACGGCGAGCATCGCCCCTTCGATATACGTATACGCACGCGAACTCGCCAAATTGATGCATAGAAAGGGGATGGCGAGGCGGCTCCTCGTCCATCAACGGTAGGATGCGTTCGGGGGTTGGCTGCAGCGCGCGGGGAGGGTTAGCCGGAGACGATGGCGTGGTTCCGCGGCAAGTGCAATGAAAACCCCGTGTATTTATCGGTCGTGCCGAAAAGGAATGGAGGGGAGGAGAAAAAATAGCGAGCGCGCTGGGAGTCACGAAATGAAACAAGACGGGGCGGCGCGCAATGCGACGTCTCATGGACAAAAATAAAATAGCAGATTTGTTCTTGGAACACCACGCAATCCTCGTACGACGGATAATGCAGTTAACAATGTTGACGAATACTAATCTATTTTCATTTGAATTTTGATCCGTGAAATTCATGTAGTTGCACTACCAAACGCTTGTTACGATTTCTTACAGTTTCGTTAACCCTTTAGCCTGACATATAGTATCAGACTTGTTATGAAGATTTGGTACATGATCTAAAATATATTATAAATTCTGCCCGTCTACCATTAATATGTAAACATGAAAGTAAGAGTTACCATATAATAAATATTAATTTTCTGTCTGACATAGGAACTTATTAGTAATAAACAAAGTCTAATTTACGTGGCTGTGAAACAAATCGTAGTACAAGATCTTAAAGGCAAAAATGAACATCACCGACAAAAATGAATTACCATGCAATAAATAGCAAACAAATTGCAACAGTAAAAATAATTCCAAAAATTGTTCACTTAGTTAAAAGTTCAAGTATATCGACGGTATATCTTTTTCTAAGAATCGATACATATAGTTTCCTTGAATTAAACTATTCGAGGAGTTGTATCAGAAATCGGAGTTTAGAACTGAAATTCGAATGTTACGAATTTTATCCGGAACGCCCGTATACTCGACGCGCTGCGCAGCGGTCGGAAAAAAAAGGAGAGGAGTGGGGAGACCAGAAGGGATTCGCGAAAAAGTAATCCCGCCGGGGAGGGCCGTGAAATATAGGAGCGCGTTCGCGTCAGGAGAAACACGGGCGCCACGGAGAACAGCGTGACGGCCGATCGGTTCATTTCACGGCACGTTACACGCGTAATTTTCGAATATTGTCCTGATTTATTCGCCGTATTAACGCCGACTTCTGGAGAACCAGCTCACGTAGACGATCTCCGACTCGGCTACGGCTCCCTCCCTGCCGACGAACCACCATAAATATTCAAGGAGAAGGCGGCGACAGCGCGAGAATGATCGGGAAAAGCCGAAGCGGCGCGCGCGCGCGCGCGCGAACCACCGAGATGATCCTAGCTGGGCGCCAGAAACCGTGGAAATCTGATTTGTGTTACGGAAAAGTTTGATTGCCGTTACCATCGTGGGGAGGGGGGGTTGGTCCTTCGACAGAAACGGGACATCGGAACCGGCGTCGTGTCCCTGGGATACCGTTTCCCGCGAAACGTTATCGCGTTACTCGAGTCGTCTCATCGACTCGTGACGCGGGGAAATCTAATTTTCAGGCTCGTAAACTCGCGGCTATTCAGATCCGGGGGTGATTTGTGGTTTACGAGATGGCCCCTCAAAGGGAATACCAACTGTTAAGCTGCTGCGTATCGAATTCTGCCGACCGTAGCTGCGCCGCTATTAATCTAATAGGTTGGGCATAGAAAAGCAATTGCGGCTCGTTTATCGAAAGGAGTTCACTTCGATTTCAACGTGCTTTTGTACCATGGAATTACCCTCTGTCAATTGCATTTGATGACTGTAATTATGATTACCTCATTTCCGAGTTCAAACCTTGTCCTCTTCAAACACGCGCCGTACTTTACTTGATCTCTTGCGCGCGTTCAAACTCATCGATAGTGCCTTCTTGTGTCCATTATTCTTAGATCGATTTTCTTTTATCGCATCTCGAAAATCTGTTAGACACCAAACTATTTTAAATTTAAGGAATGGTGTCGGTTATATTTCTATAGTAAAATAATTGGTAAAATTATGTAAAATAATTGGTAAGTTATAGGACGTATAATATTAATGAAATATTAAAGCTTGTAGTAGACGGTCGATTTTAAGCATTTATAACAGTAGATCGAATGTAAAATAGTAATAACATTAAATTTCAAAATCCATTGTATTCCTATCAATTTACTAAAATTATTAACGAAAGAAATAAATGTCAACGCTTTTCCCGCATCTTGGAATCAACAAAGACACTTCTTATTCTTCATAAAAATCCGTCTACATATTGCGTTCCATGGTACACACCGTATAACAAATCCTTCTTTCATAAAACGATTAATTCGATCAAAAATCTATAAAAATTCAAATTCAGTCGAATATTACTCAATTTATGATCTTCTCGAATATTGAACAGAAATGTAATATTCGTTTTAACTCGAACGATATTAAAAACCACTCGCAGAGTAGATAGCCGACGAAAAGATTCATAAAACTGTCGCGAAAATTGTCGAGGCACGCCGTCGACTTAGCAACTTCCGCAATTTACGTTCCTCGCGCGGCCACCGAAGCATCGCGTCAATTTTTCGCCGGGTTCTCGAGGCCGCGGACACCTAATTTACGATCCGTCGAAGTTCGTCTAGCCTCGCGTCGAATTAATGGTCGCCGCAAGATCGACGATTCGACGAGCTAGCCGCACGAGCGCGCGCATTCGCCGTCGCCACGCGGACGACTATGTAAATACACCGAGGAGCGAACAAGCGCTCGCAAGTTCGCGCGGAAACTTGCCGGAAGAATTATTTGCGCGCACGGTCCCGTAGCCACGCGGGGAGAAATATGAACCGGAGAAGAGGAGCTTTCGGACCGGGAACGCGGCCGTTCCCGTTTGCCAGCCCGTTTACCTGAACTTTCCACTGTCTTCGCGAAATGGTAGCCGCGAGACTCGCGTGTTTCGCGTTCCGCTGTTCGTTACGCCGCGGATAAATTTCGCCGAGCAATTTCTTCACTCCCGCAACGGAAATAAAGTCTGAATCGCTTTCGCTGCTCGTCGGTTACATTCGTTATTTCGACGTAATCCATCCTGCTAGGATTCAATCGTGAGATCTAGATATTTTGCTAATTTCTTTATAATTATGTAATATCGTAGTGTTGGTGAATAAAAATTAATTGTGATGTATCACGCTGTGGTCTTTCTACAAATTCGGCATAGATAAGTAGCATGAGCTAATCTGTTTAGCCTAATATCCCAATGTTATCCGTGATTTTAATAGTCATCGTGCACTAAAATTTGAGCACAATTATTTTATTCTATTTAACATCCATTTTATTTGTAATTTGTGTTAGAAAATGTGTTAGAATTAAAGTTGCTACTAAAAATCCATTACAAATTTATTATAGTTAAAATTTCTATGAAATATCTATTATAATCATTTTATTCTCCATTTAAAAGCAATCAGAATTTATCATTCCATTACAATTTAGTTAATATCTTTAATAAATGACTGAACTTTTTAGTGATCAGATTGTACAACATTTTTGTAATTTCTTACTGAAATTTTAATCTATTGTAAATAAAATTTCTATGAAAACTCGTGCAAAACCAGACAGAAAAATGCGTAGACCGCATCGGCACGATCAATCTACCAGCGGCACAGCGGCGAAAGCCCTAAAGTGATGGAACAATGGTCTGAAGGGAGGAAAATGGCGGATTCGTGCGGACTCGGCGGGTCCGCACTCCTTGGACTCGCGAGCATTTATTGCGCGTATAGAATTTTATTGGAGCAATATCGAGTAACTTTCATTTGTCAACAGTGACGATGTCCGTTGGCTGTCGGTTCCCATCAAAGCGAGTCAGTCGCATGTCGGCGGGACGAATAAATTTTCGATAAACCGACGTCGACGGTCGGCGATCGTTCCGATTTCGCTGTCCCGACGACGCGTCGGCGGCGCGTATCGAGTTCCCGTCGCCGAAATAACGCTGAAATATGCCAGCCGGGTGACAGGGACACGTCTGAGCACGAGATCCTCCAAAATAAATCATATAGCTGCCGGAAGTTTCCGTCGATAGCCAGGTATTATCTAGGTGATTATCCGCTCGGAGCCGGATGACGCGAAGATACGAAAGATGCCATCGATTCCGGGAGACAACGACCGCGGAAAAAACGGCAGAGAATTGGCTTGGAAATTAACGCTTGGGGTATTGTTGAGAATCTCTGACGATCTAATAACATTTAGGTCTGATAAGAATTTCGAGTTCGATATTAATACTAAAATTTTCCACTATTATGGGTTGTCGTAGTTTTGCAGGAAACTCTCGAAAATTGGGTGGAGAATTAACGCCTAGGATATTGTTGCGAATCTCTAACATAACCTAATAACGTTTAGGGTCGATAAGAATTTCGAGTTCGATACTAACACTAGAATTTTCGACTTCTCTGAGTTGTCGCAGTTTTGCAGGAAACGCTCGAAAGCTGGGTGGAGAATTAACGCCCCGCAATATTGTTGAGAATCTCTGATAAGTTAATAAGATTTAAGGTTGATAAAAATTTCGAGTTCGATACTAACACTAGAATTTTCGACTACTCTAAATTGTCGTAGTTTTCCAGAATACATAAACGCAAAGTGCAGAGAGTATCTAGTAGTGTCCTAGGATTCAGGTAACACAGAACACTAAAAAATACAATTTTCCTATGAACACTATACCAAATTTCTTTTGTCACTTCCTTCATATAAGTCACATCCATTCATTTTTCTGTGTTCATCGTTTTCTCAAGTCTGTCACAGTATATTATATGTCTAAATCGACTATTTTTAAACAGATTTGGTTGAATTGCTGTATCAAATTACAAGCAATTTATAATAATTGGACAAAAGGTAATTGGGCAAATCCTAGTCCGATTAATGACTAACGATTAGAATTCGTCAGTTATTATAACCCATTTATAATAATTGGGCAGAAAGTAATTTTGCAAACAGGAATCTGTTTAACGATTAACGATTATAATTCGTTGGTTATTAGAAATTAGTTATAACAACTAACAGGATACAATCGTCAATTATTAATCAAATTACTTTTTGGCCACTTTTGCTTATATAAAATATACTTCATAATTCATCTTTGTTTCATATGTTAGTACACACGTTCACAATGCATATATCGATGATATAATAAAACATCAGTTGCCTTTCAAAAACAACTAAGAACAAGTGGATTCGTCGAATGTCTTGAAAATTGGAAACAACGCTGTCACGATAGTATAAACTTGTACTTTGCTGTTTTTATTTCGTCTGTATTGTACGTATTTCATTCTTATGTTTCAAGGTGGTTATCCCATAAATAAATAAATAATAATAATAATAATAATAATAATAATAATAATAAAATTTTAAACAATTGCGCCGAAGCGACGGTGGCGCGAAGACAAAACCGGGAGACAGAGCGTGTAGAATCGGTCGAGAACCGACCGTGAAACCACCGAGCGGTGGGAAATAGTCGCTTCCGGGTCAAAAATAACAAATCGAAAACTCCAAAGCGGCTTTCAACTCGATTTCACGAATACTCCCGGCGGGAGTAGGCCCTCGAGGACGGAGGGCTGATCACAGGCGCACGATTTTCCTCTGCCGCGAACGCGTTAACAAGCGAGACCGGCTAGGGAGGCAAAGCGGCCTCGTAGATCAAGGAAAGCGTCGAACCTCCGAAATATCGAGGGTCGGAGTCTGGTTAGCATAATGTCAGCCGGGAGCGACGGCAAGAAAACGCCGCCGAGAGGGGTGGCCGGGACGGGGGGGGGGGGGCGGGGGGGGGGGAGAGGAGCGGCCAGGTAATACGCGGAGGAATTTCTTAAAAATGTCACATAGGACCCCGGCGCCGCGTAGTCGCGGGGGGGAAGAAGTCTCGCATTCTGTAGAAGGCGTCATAATATTTCACGTTATCGACAGTCTGGCTGAGCGAGCACCGCGGATACGAGCACGGAAATATTCCCGCGGGTGAAAGCCTCGCGGCGTATCGCCGCGCCATCGAGAAATACCATGCAAATTGTCTCGCGGCAGTGTCTCTGGGCTTTGAGCAACTCCCAGGAATTCGATAATCCACGATTCTCGCCGGCGGATTAAAACATTCTGGGATAATACTTTCGCTTACGTCTA
>NW_027584094.1:0-7307 GCF_028453695.1 Augochlora pura
GTGTAAAATCAAACTAGAAAACTGTTTTGCCGTATCGATCTAACGAACGGAGATATCGCACGTGGCAACCAGTCGTTGCTCGCCTCCCGATCCATTGAATATTTTCGCTGCCCCCGCCGGTCGAAAGTCGAATTATTTGTATAGAACGTCCGTCCGCTCGCGGTGTTCTTCCGTAATAGAAATCTCTATTCGGCGGCCAAAAATAGCGGCCTTTTTGAAGTAACTGTTTTTCAAGCCTGATCCACGGCCAGGATAAACACAGGGGTTTGGGGGAGAGGGGGGGAAGGAACGAACGACGGGTTCTCGGTTTCTCTCGCGGTGGGTGGCTCTCGCGGTGACTTCGCCCTGGCTCCGGGGGCTCGAGAAACCCTAACTTCGCGTGTCACACACACCGGGCGAAAGAAAGTTTACGAGCCTTCGCCAATCCGTCAAAGGCGGTAATCCGACGCTGATTACCATTTCATGAGGCCCGAACTACGTGACTCTGCCGAAACCCGCGTGGCACGGAGCCAATTACACCTTCTTTGAAGTCGACGGAGATCCCTTCGCGCCGGTTCTCCTCGCAAATGATCCACGCCGCTTGGCTCCCGGCGAACTAGTTCAAAGATCCCGGCGAGGAACGCGCGCGAACCGTCCGCCGAAGTTGGTCCGTTCGGATGATGCAATTTGTCTCGTTGACGGAGCACTGCCGAACGTGTGTTGCCGATTGTTTCCGAGAGAGACGGATTCGAGGCTGACGATCAACTGTTTAGGTGTTGCTGCGCAAAGAGATATTTTTACATATTAATATTGCTCTTTGTTTTTGTAGTACAATTTAACATCTTCAGGGGTGAATTTGATACTTGCAAATCGATGGAAATAGAGGCTATTGTTAATAATATAATAGTAATGTATATAATAATATATTATTATTAGGTGTCGCAGTGTAGCATTTTTATGTCATCGTCTGTGGCTTTTTCTTTGACAATATCGTTTTAATAAAAATGGCTTATCATTCGTTTAACCTCTCCATGAATTGTTATAATACGAAACAATCGATTTAATTTCTTCTTTTTTATTTATCATCCATTTCATTTGATTCGATGAGATTTTTCTAATATTGCTGAGGGAATGAATAGTTTTTCAATTGATCCTCTTTTTCTTTATACTTAGAATAATTATAATTTTAAGAGAATCGAACGTATATATACGTGACAGTATCCCTGAAGTCGTTAATATAGTTTATATATTGTCTATTATTAATATAGTTTATATGTTGTTCATTACTGGTAGACTGTGTTTCTGATTAAAAATACATGAGATCTAAGGCTAATATAGATATTTATCATATTTATTAAATTTATTCTCAACTCGCTGAAATTAAAGAAAGACAATTCTATTTTACTCACATAAGATCCGCGGTATAATTAAATAAAATAAATAAAATCGCATTGCTTCTAATATTTAATAAAATAACATTCACCTTACCTCTTAAGCACTGAAAATATAATATAGCACTTCGTTATATTTCTTTTTTTCGCCCCATTCAGAAATAATATCGTGATTCGACGATACAGTAATTTTCAACTGAGAAGAATGGAAAAATTCAGCCGGAAAATCACGGAGATAATCGCGCTACGGATCCAAGGGCATCGTCGTAAATCACCGCGACGAACAATCGGCCACGGTCACCAAAAAACCTTCTCCCCCGTTACCACAAGAATCGTTGTTTCGCTCGCGGTTACGACGGTTTTCGCGTTAGCGCGGGGCCCCTCCCGGGAAGGGCGGGAGGGGGGACGGGCACGCCGTGGAACATTAAATACCGTTGATCGCGACGATATATCTTTCACGGTTACGCATTTCGTGGCCGCGTATTTGGTTACAGGCCGCGTAGCAATCTCGCTGATTCACGAGACAAGTCGCGCTAAACGACGTCGTTCAATTATATTTATATTTTTGCTAACGGCCCATTCCGCGTGGATCGTGAGCAGCCTGGTCAAGCCCGGTTCCAACCTTTTCTCACTGAAATATCGATGGGGCGAGAGACGGGTAGGCGAGTGAGAGAGAGAGAGAGAGAGAGAGAGAGAGAGAGGGAGAGAGAGAGAGGCGGGGCGCGGCCAGCGCGTGCACGCATTCGAAAAGCCCGCGCGCGGATCGTCGGAGGCCCTCCGGGACGCCCCACCTCCACCTCCTCCTCTCCTGCCGGCCCGAATTCTGCATGGAAATGGCATCAAGATGCGCGGCCCATAATGCCCCGGGGGCCCTACCTCGCGAAACTTGTTTCGTTCCGTGTTTCACCCGCGGCCGCATGGAAACGACATGCTTCGGGGAGGGAATCGACGATTTCCGGGCCTCCTTTCTCGTCGGCCACCGCGGTCCCGCTCAATTCCTTTTTACAAGCGGCGGACGCGCGTCGCCCGGCTTGAATTCAAACGGCGCTCTCTCGGTGGGACGGTTTCGGGAAAAAATCATAAAAACCCCGGCCGCGTATGACGTTCCCGTAAAAACGCTAACGACCCGCGACAAAAATTCCGAAAGTCCACGCCGCCGTCGCCGTCGACGTGTGGGAGTAGATCGGGGATCGTTGCGGCTGCTTGCCCCGCCATTTCGCGTCGCCTTTTTTTCTTTGGCCACCGCTTTTTCTGACGATGTTTCATTTTAGAGAGAAGCCACGAGTTTACACTGTCTTGTGTAATCTCGATTTCTTGCTGATAACCCTACTTTTTCGAACGAAGAGACGTGACGAACGATTGTTGTACTAAAATCGATGAAAACTTCTTTTGTTTAATAAAAGATTGCAGATTATTTAACTATAGGTTAAATATATCTTCTGGCTGTTATTAACCCTAGTCTCTCTTCACTTAAATCATAATAACCAAATTATTATTTGTCATTTTTAAAATATAAAACATGTAGTACAATATAAGTTAGAAGCACAAGGAAAGCTTCGATGTTTTAATATTTATTCACAGGTTTGCACAATTTAAAAATATTCTAGGCGCGCCAAGAACTCTATAGAATCGTTCTAAAGTTAAACTTGTTTTGATAAAAATTGTTTATTATATTTGATGAATTTAATCTATTTAAAAAAGTATCAGAACCCATGCATCAACATTCGAATCAGAGTCCTTAAACTATTTTTAACGTAAAGTATAATATTTCCAGAACTAGCATACAAAGAAATATAAGAATACGCTTTCTAGTCGAATGTAAAAAATTATAAAGGAATATTCTCATCTGTCTAAAATAATTAACTCTACTTAAAAATTCTGCAGAACCGAATTCAGCCGGTAACACATCGCGATCGATATAATTATCGCGGAAAAAGGATCGCTGTCACGCAGCCGCGTCGAGGACTGAATAAATCATGGGAGCAAGTTCTAATCATACTGTCGTTGAGAAAATTAATGAAATTAGTTTAGGAAGCTCGGTCCGCGGACGGTGGAACGAGCCGGGTGGGGCTTCCATCTCCGACTTCCCCAGTCATTGACCCGGGGACACCAGGGATTAAAGAAGATCATGCGATCCTTTTAAAAGAAAAAAAAAAAAAGGAGCCATCATTCCGGTAATTACCTTTCTTCCTGGCCGAGAACTTGCAACCGGCAAGGTAGATGACCCTTTTCCCTCCTCTCTGGACGACGGCGAGAACCACGCGCGCCGGGGCAACGCAGCACACACCTCCTTTCAATTTCTTTCCACCTGTGCGCGCCTAGAAGAACGGCCGTGGGTCGCGTCGGCGGCCAGAAAGCGAAGGGACCCGTTCGCCGTGGATTACTTAATCGGTCCTCCGGGGTCGACGACATTGTCCTCGACGTGAAACCCGGCCCCGGGGAAATAGAAACCGGCATTCCTGGAATCGATCGAAGAAAGCGTATATTGGTGCAACGGTTCCCTCCGTAGCGTCGTTGACCTCCCCTGCTTTTGGGACGCGACCGTGGGCGCCATTTTATCGTTTATCGAGCCGGTGACGCCGATCTCCGAAACCTCGTCGTTCTTAAATAGAATCGAACTTTCTCTCCTGCAAATTCTGCGTTCGTTGATTATAAATGTCGATCCGAAATTGCAGTGTTTTATTTTTGGCGAAACGATCATTAAATTATGAATTTTGACAGTTGGTATTTTTATAGCTGCTTTTAGAAATATTAGAACACGAGGCGAGTCAATCGAGTCTCAAGATTGTAAAATTAAAATGTTCTTATCTGTTCATGCAAATGTGAATAAATTATTTTAGTCTGGTTGAGATAAACCGTGGCGGTGATATAGGTAAAAATGAGTTTTTAATTAATTGATTGAGTATTGAGGAAATATTTCCAATGTCGATTTTTAATTTGCATATTTGTTGCTTAATTTTAATTATTAATATCCAAAACTCAATTATTAATTTCTAGAATTCAATTATTATCAATCCTAATATTATAATATACTATAAATCCTCATATCTTTGATTCTAATACATATACTATATGTATGTCCACATAACCTTAATCCTAATACTCATACTATACATCGTTATATCCTTAATCCTAATACTTTTACCATATGTATATCCTTATATCTTTAATTCTAATCCTTATACTATATATCATTGTATCCTAATATACTATAACTTTACTAATTTCTAACCTTAACTATCAATTTCTAGCTTGATCTACCTATCTACAATTTCAATTATTAATTCACAATTTAAACTTTTCAATCTTCATTCACAATTAAAATTTCTCCGACTTCAACTATCACTTTCTAATTTCCACACTCGATTCTTTAATTTCAACAATCATTTTCAGCAACGTCTGTTATTATATTACATTATTATATTATGTATTACCATCGGCAACATTGCGCAACCCGTGAACATAATTTTCGTAACCGTTCCGGCGCGGCTTTTATTTTCGCATGAAACGGTTCCACGGTCCGAGAGCACAGGCGAGCGTACAAGCCACGCGTTGAAATCACCGGAGCGCCGAGAAGCGTATTAATACTTTATTTATGAGCTGATTACGGGAATATCTACGCGAATTTATCTGCGAGCTTTCTGAACCGAAACACCTAGCGGATGCTCGGATGTTACCTACGCTAAAAGGAAACCACCTCTCTCTCTCTCTCTCTCTCTCTCTCTTTCTTTCTCTCTCTTCCCCCGAGGAGATACGATAATCGATGGTTTTGTCATAGGCGTCGGGGTGACTAAACTTTGCGGTGGAGGCGAGCCAATATTTGACTTGAAACTGTGTTCGGTCGGCTGATTTTTGACGGTAATATCGAGCGGCCCGTGTTTACAGAGCGACCGAGTGTTAACGCTGTCGAAGGAGAAGATAAAACGCGAGCTTACACGCAACCACAGAGAGCACATAATTATCGTTTGACAGATTAATAGTTAGGTTTTACGAAAGGCGTCGACTCCTTTCGTGCACGCGTGCCGAATCGTTTCGCACGGATATTACTTTTTAACAATCACAGCAACAAGTATTACCGTCTACTAAACATATACGATATTTAACATCCCGCGGTAAATTATCTTGCGGACACACATCCATAAATATCGTCGGGCTCGTTGAAACAATTGGCCTCACGCTCGATAGCTTCATTGTTATTTACTGTTCGAAATGGCACTCTGTAATTTCAGCTGTTAGTCACTCGGGAACCTGTATCCCGAGAGCGAGAGAGAGAGAGAGAAAGAGAGAGAGAGAAAGAGAGAGAGAGAAAAAAAATTGTAAAATATTTAACAGGCGCGAGCGTGAGATCTTACGTGAACGCACGCGCGCGCGCGCTCGTGGTATTAGAAAATGGCTGGCGCGTCGTTAATACGCGGACACATCGGTGCCCTGGCGAGGTATAAATTGCGGCCGGCTTATCATCGTCATGAAGACGCCAGTATCACAAATCGTTACATAATCAGACGGGCATGGAGAATAATGATATCCTGGACTTTACACTTATTCGTTATTAATTGAGTGTAGAAGTGATAAATTAACAAATAAGCCGGACTAAGTCCAGATAACACGGCGTACACTGTAACCGCGTTGCTACCTCATATCTTATCTGACTCGCTACCTCAACATTGTGGGCGAGAAGACGCGCCGGATGAATAGGATTCGCTGGATGCGCGGCATTTATCATGCCTATGCAACATTAACCGGCGCACGGTCGTAAATGCCCGCGGCCGCGGCGCGAGTGTATTCCGATGGTGTCGGACAGCATCGGCTATATTTGAGAAACCGGCTATCTGTTCGATCTTTCGCTCGCGACAGGCTATCTTCGAGACGCGCGGGATAATCATAATTCTTTGAATCCATTAGTACGTTAACATATTTTTAATATTCCCGTGTAAAACAGCATTCTCGCGGCTTGTAAATACGCCGCTTCGCGCGCCGACGAGTCCCGTCGTCGCGGCGCGTCCACGAAAATTATTTCCATTCGTCCGGATAAACGTATCGACGAGTTTCCATTTTAACCCTTTGCCCTCGAAGCCATTTCAACTATAATTATGACATCATTTTCCGTGGCTCACAGCGTTTCTATTCTATGCAATAAAGTGCACTTTTACGCGGTACGATATCTATTATTGCGGCTCACAGCAACAGTTTTACTGTTCAACAATGTTTTAAATCTAAACTTTGTTGTTATAAAAATGATTTTGGTACGTGGTAGAATAATTTTAATGGTGCCTCAGAGTGCAAAGGGTTAATATAACGTAATATTGATATTAACATTTACGATTACTATTAACATTTAATATTACTATTAACATTTAACATTATAATATTAATATTAATAAACGATTTCTTTTATACGCATAAGTGGCCGGTTTTTCACGCAAGAATTGCTCGATATAAAATCTAATTCGAGGTAACACGACACCGCGTAGAACGATACCAAGAACAGCCAGATATTTATCGCAGAACATCGAAAATCATTTAACTGGCAAGACTAATTAGTTACTATTTATTCCCCATCTCGACTCACTGTAATCTAGATAGCGATCGGGCCCCTCCGCCACTCGTTTCTGAAACAAACCCGAGAGGAGCGCCGGACGATAAATCGCTGATCCAGATACTTAATAATCCAACTAATTACACCGGCGCGTTAAGTACTGGTTCAAACTCTATACCAGATCCTAATTGAAGCAAATCTAATCACCGCGGAACCGTGCGCGCGCGCGCGCATTGCAGCACATTCGGAAAGATGGGCTCTGCTCCCCCTCCCCTATCGAATTATTAACATTTAAAGCGCGTTCGAACGTAATACGCGTCTGGTTCGAGATGACAGTCGGACGGCCATTAATCGTCCGTTATCGGGCTATACGCGAACGTATCCGTATTTTCGAAACACTT
>NW_027584095.1:0-2188 GCF_028453695.1 Augochlora pura
CGCGCCGGAGCCGATTGTTTACGAGAAGCAAAATCGAAAGCCTTTCAATCTCTTCAAATCCGTTCGCTTTCGTTTTTATGCGCCGACACGCTCCCGGATTCATTTGCAGCTGAACAAGCTTTCGACGATTATACCACCATTATTATACCATTCGTTAGCATTATACAATATTAATTAACCATTTATAATATGCTCTATTAATATTGACGTTCGTCGAGCTCAATATCTGAATTCTTTAATTTTATCAAGTTTCATACTTTGCATACTTTATTTATTATATAAATATTATTTCTTATATTTATATAATTATATTTATTATGTAAATATTATTTCTTATATTTATATAGTTGTATTTATATTTATTATTTATGATATATATTACATATTAGTTATATACTAAACAGTATAGGCTGAAATATATTAATCGGTTACACCAATGAAATTTTGTTTAAAAAAATCGTGCCGACAGCGCGCCATTTTTCCTTCACCGTGGGACCCAAGATGGCGTCGCGCGAGCCTGTTCGCCGTTGACGGACGGCCGACGGACGGCCAACAGCACGCGCAAAAGTCAATCGAACTTTCTCCCCCACTCTTCCCCCTCCCTCTCTCTTTCGCCCGAGAAACTATAGCAAACTTCTCGACGATTTTTTTCTCGCGGAATAATTTGTCCGACGGCCGCGCGCGCGCGCGACCCAAACCGGAAGACATCGGATTTTTACTAATTAACATTTCTTCGGCTACGCGCGGGGGGAGAGGGGGCAGCTAGAAATTCGCCTAATTCTAGCACCGATAAAATTGAAGTTCGACGGGGGTATGTCGAACTCTCTCGCGGAAGTCATCCTAGAGAGTTAATTAAGTTCGGTGGAAGTTGGTCTACTCAAGAAATCTAACTGTAATAGATCCGTCGCGCGCGAATCATCCGTAACGCGGGCGAATCGAGTCGAAATCGAATCTTTCTCGAAATATCGAAAAGTTTGGAATCGATGAATCCCGTGCGCGCGCGCGCGCGGACGTTTTAGCAAGCGAGTCGCGCGTACTCCTCCCGCGGAGAACGAGTGAGCTCGAGAGTAGTTCCCCGTTATTTTCGGCACGGCGGGGACGGACAATTTTTAATGCGACTTGTTGTCGAACTTCTAATATCTCGTTTCCCGAGTTGATCGAGTTTATTCAGTCTCTCCCCCCACCGCCGCCGGTGGTGGCCCCCGCGAGGACCCCGCTGACGCGACGTTACGAGCCGCCGGCAGTCGGCAATCGAGCGGCCGCGCATTCAATTCCCAGACATGTGACCCCGTGCGCGCGCGCGCGATCTTTTCAGAACCGAACAGTCGCTATTGTGCTCCCATGAAATACGTTAACCGGTTAACCGTGGCGCCCTCATTTATTGTAATAGCGCGCACAGTTCTGTGTCGCCAGAATCGAGCCACAACATATACGACGAGTATATTCGTCGATCCACAATATTTCGCCACCTATGCGTGACGAGTATACTCGTCAATCACAGTTCACTGGTTAACCAATAGTTTATCTGTTAGTACTTTAAGTAATTTATCTATTAGTACTTTAAGTAATTTATCTATTACTACTTTAAGTAATTTATCTATTAGTACTTTAAGTAATTTATCTATTACTACTTTAAATAATTTATCTATTAGTACTTTAACTAATTTATCTATTAGAACCCATACGCTCTTTCACAAATGAAATAAATTAAATAAATATAATATGTTCTCGATTTTTTTTCTTCTCGGGTGTAGTATTAAGGAGACGCCAATGGATTCGTCTAAAATTAGAGTTTATTAAATCTTTTATATACGATTTTCCCCCTTTTTCTAACCTTATTCACAACTCATATACTAACCTAAAATTAGAGAATCGCCAATCGTTTAATCACGAGATAGAACAAGATGCAACAGAGTGAAAGAAATTTGTTCAACTGCCTCCACCGTGTACGACGTGTTCCGTCGACGTCGTTCGTCGCGTCGGGGATGATCGTCCCGACGTCTCCCCGTGTCATAATCGTGTTAATTAAAAAAAAGCTGCTCCTTCCGCGGGACGACGGGACACGCGTTAATAAAGCTGAAAATTCCCGGTGAGCCGCGAAGCAATTAAACACGGGTTGAACCAGGGATCCGGCGCCGGACACAGAGAGAGGAAGAGAGAGAGAGAGAGAGAGAGAGAGAGAGAGAGA
>NW_027584096.1:0-2188 GCF_028453695.1 Augochlora pura
AATGCGATGTAAAAATTACTTTGGCACGACTACTCGGCAATGGCGTCAGAGATCCGGAACTGCACTGAAAAACAGAATGAACTGTGTCGAAGAAGTGGAAGAAGAGTGTACGTTATAAAAACTTTTCTCATGTCTTCGTTACTCAATTGCAGTATCTTTTTGTACAAGCCTTGACTTTATTGCTCACAGATTACTAATGTTATTTTCACGCCATCTAAAAACTTGGCACATTTATTTCTTGCTGGATTGTAAAATGAATAGTTTTCTTCAATTTTCTGTACATTTTATGTACAATATTATATTAATACATTTTATGTACAATTATGTACAATTACAATTCTTGAAAGGAATAATTTTCATGGACTCTTTCTACAGACAATTATCTTTTGTAAGAGAATTGGAGCTTAATTTTAGATGTGAAGGCAAGTTCACGGGAATGTTAAAAACTCGGAAATAAATGTGATATTTCTCTGAAACCTTACAGTTCAATCTTCTCGTTACGCGAACCGCACCCACGCCAACAGATTTAATCCGAGATAAATTCAGCCACAAGATACTTTGCTTAAACCAACTGGGAGAGAAGTTTTCATAGTGTTCAAGAATTGTTCTTTAAGTCGGATCAGGTCTGAAGTCGGATTAAAATATCCTCTTACTTGCAACAGAGATTCATCTGGGTTCCGGCATACAGATCAATCCAAGAAATCGACGTATCTCAAGCTTTATGCTTAGAAGTTTGTAAAGTTTCAAATTCCAAGCGAGAGAGATTGGAAAAGATTTACGCTTAGAAATGTTTGGTTCCGGAAAACGGATCATACGAGCAACGATTGCTGCAACTTGTGTAGAATGACACGGTGCAGAAGCCTTTAATCTTTTTTATGCTTCATATTTTTATGAGATAGCCATGCGCGATGTAACCTACTTCTGTGACGTAAATTTTAAGTTAATCTGAATTAACAGCATGGCATTTTAACAAATTTTATGCTTGTTTATATTTGATTTATAATTTCATAAAAACTAAACTTATAAATATCATTTTGAGTTTTATGAAAATTTGTTTAATGTGTAACGAAAACTGAACTTCCATACATCGTTTTATGAACTGTATAGAAATTCTTGATAATTACTCGAGATACAGTACTCAACACCGATTTAAATTACCTCAAAATATATTTCTAAACAATTACAAACAATTTCCAATATATGTCATCGTCGGACACTTTCAGTTCACAAGATATTCGCGAAATACATTTCAAATTTATTGTACAACATTTTATGCTTTTCAGATCATTTAGGACATGCAGACTGACTGTTTATTGTCGTAATAAAGACTAAAATGTAGAGAAGTTAATACACTAAAACGACGGTATAAAATGTCACATATGCACGTAGAACTACTTAAAATAATGGATACTGTGGATATAAAGTAAATTATTATCCTTCGTCTTTATGCAAACTAGAATGGGCAAATACTTTTTTCCAGGATCTCGCTTAGCCAAATACTTTTTTCCCAGGCATTGTTGCCTTTATTTATTCTATTGTTCAAGAAAATAAACTAACATAGTTACGTATCACGTATTTATTTAACATATACGCACTTGAAAGTTACCAAGAGTTTTATATTTATGTCGTAGCAATTGAGATCGGAACAATTTCGTTTCGTAGAATTAATTCGTTAATATTGTTTCTGGCCAAATACTTCTTGCCAGATCTATTAGAACGCTTTTACAATGAGTTGTTTTAATTCATCTAGCAACTTTAATATTTTGGATCCAGAAACCAGGACGAATATCCCACAACGGATAGATTCTTGGGAACATATCGTGCTCGCAGCGTCAGAAGCAATTCGCATAAGCGTGAACAAACACGTAAGACACTACGACATCATCTAAATTTTACCGCTACGAATCTTTCGCTGCAAATATTCGCGTTGGTCCATGGAATCCTCAAAACTATTCTTTTTATTTCGCCCTGGAGGCGAAACGCAATAGTGTGCAGGTGTTCTAGAAACTTAAGCGAAAAAAGTGTTTACGATGGTCCTTACGGTTAACTCGTAAACAAGACCAGTATGTTTCCCTGTGGTTGCGTTCTCATTTTTTTGCTTCCGGTATGGTCTCGCTTGCTAAAGAAATTTTTTTAGATATAATTATTAGGAGCATAAATAAGTTTACGCCCTTTCACAAAAAATAGC
>NW_027584097.1:0-2187 GCF_028453695.1 Augochlora pura
TGTTTTGAATTATTTGATTTTATTTGATTAGAAGATGGGGATTTATTTGAATTTTATGTTTGATTTTAAATTTTAAAGTTGAATTTTATTGAAATTGAATTATTCAGAAGTTGGGGGTAATTATAATTTGATTTTGATGGATAAATTTTTTAAAATTTAGTTATTGAATAAATTTGATCAAATGATTTTGTTTAAATTATTTAGATTTATTTGATTAAAAAATGTGGAATTTATTTGAATTTTTTGTTTAATTGAGTTTTAAGTATTAATTTTATTGAAATTGAATTATTCAGAAGTTGGGGGTAATTAAAATTTGATTTTGATGGATAGATTTTTTAAAATTTAATTAGGAATTTTGGTTGATTAATTTGCTTTTATTTATTTGATTTTATTTGATTAGAAGATGGGGATTTATTTGAATTTTATGTTTGATTTTAAATTTTAAAGTTGAATTTTATTGAAATTGAATTATTCAGAAGTTGGGGGTAATTATAATTTGATTTTGATGGATAGATTTTTTAAAATTTAATTAGGAAGTTTGGTTGATTAATTTATTTTGAATTATTTGATTTTATTTGATTAGAAGATGGGGATTTACTTGAATTTTATGTTTGATTTTAAATTTTAAGGTTGAATTTTATTGAAATTGAATTATTCAGGATTTGTGGGTAGTTATAATTTGATTTTGATGGATAGATTTTATAAAATTTAATTAGGAATTTTGGTTGATTAATTTGTTTTTAATTATTTTATTTTATTTGATTATAAGATAGGGATTTATTTGAATTTTATATTTGATTTTAAATTTTAAAGTTGAATTTTATTGAAATTGAATTATTCAGAAGTTGGGGGTAATTAAAATTTGATTTTGATGGATAGATTTTTTAAAATTTAATTAGGAATTTTGGTTGATTAATTTGTTTTGAATTATTTGATTTTATTTGATTAGAAGATGGGGATTTATTTGAATTTTATGTTTGATTTTAAATTTTAAATTTGAATTTTATTGAAATTGAATTATTCAGAAGTTGGGGGTAATTATAATTTGATTTTGATGGATAGATTTTTTAAAATTTAATTAGGAATTTTGGTTGATTAATTTGTTTTGAATTATTTGATTTTATTTGATTAGAAGATGAGGATTTATTTGAATTTTATGTTTGATTTTAAATTTTAAAGTTGAATTTTATTGAAATTGAATTATTCAGAAGTTGGGGGTAATTATAATTTGATTTTGATGGATAGATTTTTTAAAATTTAATTAGGAAGTTTGGTTGATTAATTTATTTTGAATTATTTGATTTTATTTGATTAGAAGATGGGGATTTACTTGAATTTTATGTTTGATTTTAAATTTTAAGGTTGAATTTTATTGAAATTGAATTATTCAGGAKTTGTGGGTAGTTAYAATTTGATTTTGATGGATAGATTTTWTAAAATTTAATTAGGAATTTTGGTTGATTAATTTGTTTTTAATTATTTTATTTTATTTGATTATAAGATAGGGATTTATTTGAATTTTATATTTGATTTTAAATTTTAAAGTTGAATTTTATTGAAATTGAATTATTCAGAAGTTGGGGGTAATTATAATTTGATTTTGATGGATAGATTTTTTAAAATTTAATTAGGAGATTTTGGTTGATTAATWTGTTTTGAATTATTTGATTTTATTTGATTAGAAGATGGGGATTTATTTGAATTTTATGTTTGATTTTAAATTTTAAAGTTGAATTTTATTGAAATTGAATTATTCAGAAGTTGGGGGTAATTATAATTTGATTTTGATGGATAAATTTTTTAAAATTTAGTTATTGAATAAATTTGATCAAATGATTTTGTTTAAATTATTTAGATTTATTTGATTAAAAAATGTGGAATTTATTTGAATTTTTTGTTTAATTGAGTTTTAAGTATTAATTTTATTGAAATTGAATTATTCAGAAGTTGGGGGTAATTAAAATTTGATTTTGATGGATAGATTTTTTAAAATTTAATTAGGAATTTTGGTTGATTAATTTGCTTTTATTTATTTGATTTTATTTGATTAGAAGATGGGGATTTATTTGAATTTTATGTTTGATTTTAAATTTTAAAGTTGAATTTTATTGAAATTGAATTATTCAGAAGTTGGGGGTAATTATAATTTGATTTTGATGGATAGATTTTTTAAAATTTAATTAGGAA